>NC_041403.2:152633957-152933957 GCF_900747795.2 Erpetoichthys calabaricus
CTCTGTCTCTGTTTTGTGACTATTTGCTGACAACCTCCGCCCAGGACACTGGCCCTTAGCAGACAGCTGTGATGGGGTGTGCCCTCTTCATCAAGTAAAATTAAAGACAAATGAACAAGATTCCTCCTGCCCGGTTCCTGACTCAAAGAGGTCCTAGTTGAAGATAAGATTTTTCTTTAATGGATTTCTTCCACACTTTCCAAACCTTATTTTGGGTGGCTTAAAAACCTCAGTTACTTCAAAACGCCTATACATCCCATGAATTTCTCGATATGTACATTGCATGTTTGTCCAAGTATTTCCTGTCACTCCACACACTTCTGGAGCTTCTGTCTGGGCTTACCACCTGCAAGCTGGAGGCATGATTGGCTGAACGCGATCAGACTGCACGACTTAGTCCACCAACAGGTACCTGCTGGTGAATGCCACCGCCAGGCCTGGCTACTGGAGTCGTTCCAATACCCTTGTCAGGGGTGTGGATGTCTTAAGATTAAACTGAAACCATATTCAGAGACATTTAAAAAATGTTCTTTGCATGGCTCTCTTGCTGTTCGCAGAGGTTTCTCTATTGGCCTTGTCAGCATGTCTGTACTGGCATGCACTGGAACTGTTCTCAGCAAAGTGTAATTTGGTTGGCATTAGAATTCATTTCTCCAGATTTGAGGTTATGGTGCTCTACTGGAAAACAAAGGGGCGAGCAGCTGCCTCAAGTCGTGAAAGTCAGGTACAGTATTTTGGGATTTTTTTTTTTTTTGATGAGGCCAACAAATTGTTACAGTGGCAGCAGTTTTACAAATTCAGAAAACAGATGGATTCCATTATGTCTTTGGCTAAATTATAAAGTAAACTAAAATTCAGTATAGATATAAGCAAGTACAGCACTCTGAAATTGAAATACGAGATGCATGAATACAAATTGCTTATGAGGCATGTGCATTCTCAACCACCGATTTTACACATGTACTGCCACCAGGACACATTTAAACAAGCCTGCAGCCACCAGGACGTAAACACTCATACAGTAAAAACACTTTTGAACAAGTGTTTTAAAAGGGGTGTTGGGGGCCATGACTGTACATGACAGCGGACTACCCTACTGCTATAAAGCCTATTGCTGTTTCGGTTTTCAAAATTATGAGAAGAGACACTTCACTAGCAATATCAGATTATTTAATTTCAAATTATATTCAAGTTATTTTTTGATGTGGCTCTGAGCTGAATCAAGTTGGCCAGAGAACATTATTTTCTTGCTTGCCTAAATTTAAGTTGAACTAGAGCAATTGACATTAACAATAAAAGACTTTCAAAGAGCCCGTGTATAAGCTGAAGAAAATGTTGCTGCCCAGGAGAAAGAGCTTAAAAAACTACTAAGTAAAATAACAGAGCTACAGACCCAACTGAACAAAAAAGACATGGCCACAAAAGATCTTGAGGATCAGCTTCGCAAACTTCAGGTGTGCAGTTTTAGCATATATACTGTACAGTACTATAAACGTTTGGCATGGTGTTGCAGCTGATAAAGTTCTAATGCGAATGCAGAAATTCTTAAACATATACAGAGTATTCACTGAAGCTGGATATATTCTCCTTTTCTTCTTTTTATGTTTTTCCTGTGTTTTCTTCTTTATACTTGTATGCATATAGGATTAATTCTGACCAGTCAAATTGAGAAACTCTTAGGAGGAAAAAAAAAAAAACATTGTACTAACTCCTAGTACTAACAACTTACTATTATTTTCTTCTAGCATGGTTTTGTGTACAACTTGGTCAGCGGTAACTTGTTTAATGACAGTAGATTTAATCCAAGCCTTAAAGACTGAAGAACAGTCGTAGACTACTAAGCACTGTTGTAAGTCGCTCTGGATAAGAGCGTCTGCTAAATGATGTAAATGTAAAAGTAAATGTAAGACAACAGATAAAAAGTCTGTACCGGTACTCAGACACCCTTTGGCACTACAGGAGGTATTCTTTTAAGTTAAAGCCAAAAAACGCAGCTATGTGTCCAATATCCATTAATCGATACCCTGAGCAACAGTCCATGGGGATAGGGTTGCACTCATCCCAAGGCAGGACCCGAATTTCCATTTATTTTGCTTAGCAGACTCTTTTCTTCAAAGTGACTTACAAAGGATGACAACATAATTGAGTAAACATCAGTCTGTGTGACTGTTTGGGAACAAGTGTTACAGGACAAGGGTATGGAATTCACCACCGCAAGTGAAGAGCTTACAAAAGACTACAAGCGGGGAACAATTCTTAGACAGAAATTCACCAAACAAGAGAGTCTTCAAACGCTTGTTAAACATGTCGAGGGCGTTGGCAGTTTGGATGGAGGTGAGCAGCTCGTTCCACCAGCTAGTAGCAGACGACTCTACAGGCATCCCTCTAAATTTCGTTGTCAGAGATGTGTCCTAAATAAGTAAATTAGCTAACTAAACTGGTTTCACTTAAGTGTGACACTGTTGATCACATACAGTATACCCGTGACAGAAGCAGAAGAAAAAAAAGAGTTCACTTACTAAAGACCTTTTGCCACCAAATGATCAGCCCAGTTACACCAATAAAAATGAAGATGCCACCAAGCACCGTTTTCCATTCATTAGTAGGTTTCTTCATCTCAGCATAACTCTGGTTGAACATAATGCGGTATACTGAAAAAAAAGCACAAATGCTTTTAAATGTCTTTTTCTCAGATTCAATTCCTTATTGCATTTTTATAACACGACTCCTTAATTAAGGAGGAGACAAGAAAAAAAAAGAAAGTTGTTCCATGTTTAGTACTGGAGTACAAAGATCAACATTAAAACTGTGAGCTGCAAGAACATATGGCAAGTAACCATCAAAAACAGTTTGGATCCAGTGTCCATTTGATGATTTAACGTAAAGACAGGATGTACTAAGTGTGCTCTTCTATCAAAAACAAATAGAAAATTTAGTGCACCATTTTGCAAGTTGTGAGCTGCAGAACAATCGAAGTAGAAGGGCACTGGTAATACTGGTAAAATAAATCCGATACAAGTACCTTTAAAAAAAATAAACAAAGAAAGGGTCCTTAAGACCTCACACAGGCTTTTACAGCAGGCTGGTGTTAACTATTTCAACCATTGATCATTATCCAAGTTGTATTGGTTTTGGACTGGTGGTGCCAGACACAGGGTGGCACACTGGTGGTGGTGCTGCCGTCTTACAGTAAGGAAAACCAGGGTTCACATCCTGGGCCCTTTCTGCATGGAGTTTAAATGTTCTCTCCGTGTCACCGGATGCTCTGGTTTCCTCCCACGGTTCACACACACATACAGGTTAGGGGGACTGGAGATGCTAAACTGGCCTTAGTGTGTGTGTTGGAGCAGGGGTTGTGGCATGTGTTCATCCTGTGATGGACAGACGCCTTGTCTGGTATGGGGGGTTTGTTTCTGCCTTGCCACGTATGCTTGCTGGGGTAGGCTCCAGCCCATTAGACCCTGTTCAGGATTAAGTAGGCTTAGAAAATCGCATGGTTTGGTGCCTGACTTCATTCTAGTGGTCTGCAGCGTCTTTGGACTTTTAAAAGGCTTGATTCAAACCAGATGTTTTTTTTTTTTTTAATGTTTTTGATTTGTGTGTGGCGTTTTCTTTCACAATGGCTAGTGTAAATGTAAGAACAGTAATGTGATTGCATTTATATATTGATTTTGAATGAGCTACCTGTAACAATTTGCAATTACTTTTTCCTAAATAACTAAAAACAAAATCCACAGGCATGCAAGACTATTTGCATACAGTAGGTACCCAATATTCTTGGGAAACGAGCTTATAAAAAGGACATGCTGTCCTATAGACTAAAATATAACAAATCCTAACTCAGATATACACCTTAAAAGATTTAAAGTTTGATGCTTCAGTGTACATAAATCAGAAACTTTACTTCCGAATGTAATTCTATTTCAACTAGAGGACTTCCTGGTCAAATACTAAAAACATAGCTGGTTTTAAAAGGATTCTGGGTTTGAATCCTGCATGTTGAGGTGAAGGCGACACGGTGGCGCAGTGGGTAGCGCTGCTGCCTCGCAGTTAGGAGACCTGGGTTCGCTTCCCAGATCCTCCCTGCGTGAAGTTTGCATGTTCTCCCCGTGTCTGCATGGGTTTCCTCCCACAGTCCAAAGACATGCAGGTGAGGTGCACTGGAGATCCTAAATTGTCCCTAGTGTGTGTGTGGGTGTATGTATGTGCCCTGTGGTGGGCTGGCACCCTGCCCAGGATTTGTTCCTGCCTTGCGCCCTGTGTTGGCTGAGATTGGCTCCAGCAGACCCCTGTGACCCTGTGTTAGGATATAGCGGGTTGGATAATGGATGGATGTTGAGGTGAAGTCTACGTGAGGTTTTCTCCGTTTACTCTCATTTTCCTTACACTTATCAAATATGAAAGTTAACACCTACAATACTATATTAGTGCCCACAAGTGAATGAAACAGTGTCCATAAGTGGGGACTTTAGATGGACTGGCAGCACATCTATGGCGTTTCTAGCCTTATCTCCAATTCAGTACTGGGAAAGACTGGCATCTCGTGATCCTGAACTGGAGTAAAGGGGTCTATGAACATTACATTGCATATTTCATCTCTAATAGAGATTATTTTCAGTCTACAAACTATTTTTTTAATACTTTGTTTAGGACAAAACTGAAGGACTGTTGCATACAAGCAATTTTCTCTTCATTGGTCAGGTTCTTCCAAGAGCTTTTCTCTTTCTGTTTCAGCCCCTGCTGCTCTGCCCCAAGCTTCCTCTGAAATGGAATATCTGGCAGTGGTGTGTCTGTGCGGTCCCAGTACATTGGAAGAGACATGTCCTCCTGTTTGGCCACCTCTGCAAAATAATAAAGAAACATCAGAAAAGAAAGTGTACTAATGACATTATATACTCCGTGTACTTCTTAAAATGACCAAGCTGCAATAAAATTTGATTTAAGGAGCAGCAAAATATATATAAGAGTGCCATTTTTGATACTAATCAAAGAATCTCAACCTGTGAAAAATTAAACAAGTGTAAACTTCAAAAACACCATTTAAAAAAAAAGTGTGTTTTTGTAGAAAACTCTATTCGTATTTAAATTTACTAATTGAAAGGTTTAATTTCTATCTGTTTTGCCTGATAATAGAACCTCAATGAGACTAAACTAGAATTGAGCTTCTTTGGCAATCTTGACCGGTTACATATCACACACTTAAAGTGAAAACTTTATCATTACTATCTCATTAGTCAGTATGGGAAATTTTTCAAAGAATCCAGAACTATGGCTGCCATAGCAAAATCGGAATCTTCCATATAAATGTCAATTTTCTGTTTTACCCAGGGGTTCTCTACTGGCTTATTATTAAATTTATTTTTTAATCTTTTTGTTCAAGTTTTACGCTATAAATATGCTCATTGATGTTTGTATTTTTTTTTATATTTACATGTAGAATTCTTTGTCATTATGCATACACATAACGAAATTTTTTGTTGGTAGGACTCTGCTTCAAAGCAGAATACACAATACACTATAAATAATAAAATGAACATAATAAGTATAAAAGACAGCAGCAATAAAACATCATCAAGTCCAGACTTTTCCTGAGGTAGTACGTCTGCAGAGACCAGTGATCTGTATGCAAGGATCTGCAGGGGAGGAATACGAGGGCAAGTGCGTGTGCATGTCTACAGGGTGGCAGGTTAGGGGTAGATGTAGATGTATGTGTGTGTATCAGCAGCGCAGATGGACTTCACAGCTCTGGGGAAAAAGCTGTCTTTCAGTCTGCTAGTACGTGTTTTATGTTTCTGTACTGCTTTCCTGAAGGCAGTGGTACAAACAGTCCATTTCCCGGATGGGTGAGATCCGCAGCTATACATTTGGCCCTCTTCTGCACCCTTCTGGCATATACAGAGTCCAGGTCTAGGAGAGGACTTCCTACGATCCCCTGTACTGTTCTCACCACCCGTGCCAAGTCCTTCCTGTGCTGTGCAGCTGCCGTACCACACTCTCATACTGTGACACAGAATGCTTTCTATAGCGGATCTGTAGAAGTTTGTGAGCAGCCGAGAGGAGAATCCAGCACATCTCATCTTCCTGAGGAAGAAGAGTCTTTGTTGGGCCTTCTTTACCAGGTGAGATGTGTTCAAAGACCAGGTCAGATCCGATGTAATGTGGATACCCAAGAACTTGATATTGTCCACACACACACACACACATTACAGCCTCCTCATGTATGAATATAGGAGCATGTTCTGTTCTTTTGGACCTTCTATAGTCCACAATTACTTCTTTGGTCTGGATGGTGTTCAAGATGAGGTTGTTGGCTGAACACCATAGTGCTAGGTGTTGTATCTCCTCTCTGTAGTGAGTCTCATCATTGTCTGATAGGAGACCCACCACGGTCGTATCATCCGCAAACTTCACAACCATATTTGTGACATGGATGGCAGAGCAATCGTGTGTATATAATGTGAAGTGTGCTGGGCTGAGCACACAACCCTGTGGCGTGCCTGTGTTCAGAACCAGTGTGGCTGATGTACGAGCTCCAATTCTAACCACCGGAGGCTTGTTGGTGAGAAAGTCCCTGATCCAGAGATGCAACAATGTGGACAGACCCAGATTATGAAGCTTTTATACCAGCTTGTCCGGGATTACGGTGTTAAACACTGAACTAAAATCGACGTTCAGCATCCTAACATACTGTGTTAGGGCATTGCAGAGGAGTCAGGGCTGTGTGAAGTACTATTGAGACGGCATCCGCTGTAGATCTGTTCCCCCTGTAGGTGAACTGATGGTTGTCAAATCCAGCAGGGAATGGCATCCTTGATGTACTTTAGGAGGATTCTCTCAAAGCACTTCATTATTATTGGGGTCAGAGCCACAGGGCGGTAATCATTAAGGCAGGTGACTGCTGATTTTTTAGGCACTGGCACAATAGTGGAGGATTTGAGGCAGACAGGGACCATTGCAAGTTGTAGAGACTGGTTGAAAATGTCCAGAAAAACTCCTGCCAATTGATCAGCACATATTTTCAGTGTTTTACCCGACACCCTGGTTTATTATTTGTAAAAATTATGCATTTTGTGTTTAAACTACTATTTAGTCTATGTATAAGAGTATGTCCTTCATTGATCCTCATGTTTTAGGGGTGGTTCCCTAAGAGACGTATCTGTCTGTGTGTCACTGTTAAGAGACTACTACCAGTCCTATAAAGGCTGATGGGAAATGCAGTCTCTCACAGTACACTGTATGCACCTGGTGTTGGGGAGTCCTCCTCTTCGGATTTTCATCTGTGGTGGGCTGGCTCCCTGCCCAGGGTTTGTTTCCTGCCTTGCGCCCTGTGTTGGCTGGGATTGGTTCCAGCAGACCCCCCGTGACCCTGTAGTTAGGATATAGCAGGTTGGATAATGGATGGATGGATGGATTTTCTTTTTGACATTTTTTTAGGCTCTGTTTAAAAAAATGTCACTTCTAATTAACCACGCCTTGCTATGCAAATCCTTTTGTGCCTCTTTTTTCTCTTTGGAGCACTGCCTTTTATTTATTTTTTAATTAAATAAATAATTTATAAAAAGATTCTTCATTTGCTCTGTTCTTACAAGCTGAAGGTTTATGATCATTCTTCTCCTTGTGATGCTCTTGCCCCAATTTTCAGATATTAACAATTGTTTTGCCAGCTCGCCATTTTTAAGAGCTGCTCTACCTGAAGCTAGCAGTTAGTATTTGGAGTAACTGAAATTAGAGAGTCTCTGCTGGCAGATCTACTCTCTAGATTCTTTGGGAGTTTCTTTTGTAACAAAAAGAAGCGAGCCATCCAAATCACAACAAAATGTACTACCATTTGGGGAACAACCCGCAAAACAGAACAGAACATACTCTCATATGCAGATATTCATCATACTTGTACACATAATAAACAGAAATAACAATACAAGAATAAATGAGAATATTTAAAAGGATAAAACTTGAACAAAAAAGGCATACAGTAATTTAAACATAAGCTAGGAAAGGACGCCTGGTTGCAACATTATAGTCAATCTGTGCATCTCTTTGTCGGTGTTGACAGAGAAACTGTGGCATTCTAGCAAAGGCAGTCCCATCTGAGTTGTATCTGGTTGCTTTGTAAGGGTGAATATTACTTATTTGAAAAATAAAAAAAAACAGCTTTTATAACTACTGTATCTTTGTTTTATGGTGAAGAAGCAGTCCGTTTTGGATAATAGGTTTTATCATGTTCTCAGATCACCTAAGGCTTACAACCCAACATGAAAAATACCAACTAACTTTGTTTCTAGATAGTTGGTTTTCACATTTCTTCTTATTTCCTATGTAACTGATCGTTGACCTCTTGCCTGTCTCACTGTCTGTGCTACACCCACATGGTTAAACCCTCAGGACCTCTATGACAGCCCGCTCATGGTCTAAGGTGGTCTTTACTTTCCAAGCTTTCTCTCAAGCCAGTTTATCAAACAGTATAGAACTTCACAAAGGAGTGCCCTTGTGTCCTTAATAGACCTCAGTTAGACAAAAGTGAACAACCTAACCTCCTGTCCCACTAGTACTAGTGAGAGAGAGAGAGACCAGCTTTAGTCATTCACTCACAAACTACTGCACATTTTCTTCCATCTAACCAATAATAGCAAGTACAAAGTGATGCATAGAAGCATACAACCTGGGAAGGTTAAATCTTTGTGCATTCCCATTAGCAACAGCAAGATGCTGGCAAACATTCCTTTGGCATTGTTTCTTACTTGCAGACTGTCTTCTCAATCAAAAACAAAGAAAATTTTCAAATTTCCAAGGATGAGATGAGGCTCTGTCATATTTTTAAGACAGCAGCTCCTTCTTCCTTCTTGCCTGATACGAACATAAACTAGATAAGGTGGCTCACTCAGCACAGCAACTGGCTCTCATCTGTACTAGCAGGGTACACTTACATTTTACAGTTTCTCAAAACACTCAGAAAACAAACTGAAGATGTCGTTACAAAACATGAATATCACTCAAGCTCATAAGTAGCGATCTTATCCAATACCCAGATCAAGGCTAGTTTCCTGGGGCTCAAAGCTCAAAAGTAACCTGCCCATGCGAAACAATCTAAAATCCTGCTCTACATTCCAGCTCTCCCAGCATACACTGCACTCCTGTTCAACTTGACCAAACTAAGGCAAAAGGTCTTTCACTTCACATCTGTCAGCTGAAAAGTTTTAAATATCCCATTGACAGTACATTAGGAAAATACCTTGTTGTTGCTCCGCTTGTGTAATAATCTTCTTATATAATGCTCTACCGTGGCTGTCCGTTTGTCTGTCCAGGATTTTAAATCACCTGTAGCTCAAAAACCGTTTGACCTGTTGACCCAAACTTTGGTACACATATACTATGTGATGTCTACTATCCACTTTTGGGGTGATGATTGACCTCCAAGGTTATTCGTCTTTTTATTTAATTGTAGAATCAACTCTCGGCAGCGGCCAGCAGGGCTTTCATGCGCCATTCTCATTCCTACCACCTTCGCCGTCACTTCCCCCTTTTGTTTCATCTCATTCTATGGGCTGTTCATTCACAATGACAAGTAAATTATGAACTTGCTTTTTGTTATTTTTTAACCAACCATTTAGTGATATGAAAGTGTGGCATTTTAGGTATTAAAATGGCTGGTCTCATATTTTACTGCTTTACTAGTGTTACACCCAGAATTAATCCACTGATTTGTCCCCAACAGATGCAAGATACCAGAAGCCAACATTTTGGACAGAGCCCCCCTTCTGGCTCCATGGGTTCCTACTTAATCTTTAAGCCTGCAGCCTTAATTCTGCTCTATTTGCATAGGAAAAATGATGGTGGTCTCCAGGCTGCCAAAAATGCATCACTTTAGCAATGGTTAATCTGAGGAAGTTACATACTTTACTCTTTATATTTATTATAGCAGATCAATGGATTCTAATAAACTTACACATACAAAATGTATGTCTGCCTGCAGGTGTTAAACACGTATACTGTATTTCCAGTGTGAAGAGTTTACTGTTCATAAAATACACAGCAGAAAGAAGAAAAGGCAAAAATCAGTAAAAAAATGCAAAATTCATGCATCTCACAGATAGAGGACTACAGTGAAAAACGTAGTTACCAATAAATATCTGGTTTGTTAAACTGAGAAATGCAAAAGATTAGTAAAGACATTACCGTGTCCATGATGTGCAGTCCGAAATGTACCACTGGCTATGATCCCCCGCCTTGTAAGGAGAGATCCAACACGTAGGGCAGAAAATGGGAACATCTAACAAAAGAGACAGGAGAAAGTTAAAAAACAGTAAGGTGTAGTTAATGTAATACGCGCACACACACATTTGAATTTTATGTATATATATATTATATTCCTCTTGGGAGGGAGACGAGACGTGATCTTCTCGGAAGACAATTTGACGTCCAGCGAGACAAGGCAGTGAGACAACATTTAAAACAAGTTCACGGATATCTAACCTAGCAGTTGTTGGAAAGCTTTTGGCAGACACACTTCATGTGCTCCCAGCTCTTAAAATAATAACAAGCGACAAACAGAACACGCAGCACGGCAGCAGCAAGCCAGCAGATGATCCGACCGCTTCTCCTTAACATGCGTTTAGACGCCCTCACCCCCAACACGAGCAGCGTTATACGTCCAGCCCGGGGCCAGAAATAAAGGACAAGTATTGTTTTTACAAAAGTTTTAAAGTAAAAGTGAAAATAATGCATATGTAACAATTCCCATGTAAATAATCTCTTCAGATTGTATAACCCTTAAACCAAACCCGGGGGTGGACGAGCAAAGCCCCCTAATTTTATATATTAGATATAACTTTAGGTTAGCAAAAACTGAAAAAAAAAGATTTCAGAATATTACAAATGTGCCTTCTTCAGGGAACAACTAATAGGGTTACAACCTAAAGATGTTCTGCAGCAATTAAAGTTAATTATGCCTTGCAAGCTGAAGCCAACAGTTTGCATAGGTGTCCCAACGTCTGTTGATTACTTCAAAACCCTCTGTCCGTCTTATTACTTAGACAATATTCCAGTGATAATTACAAGAAAACAACAATTAACAAATGAAATGAGACAGGGCATCATTACCCTCAGAAGTGTAGGCCTTTCATTTAGAGAAACTGAAAAAAAACAAAGTGTCAGTGAGTCCAGTGGTGTCCTACACGATCCAAAGGCAATATGAAACTGGAAGAAAATCTGAGAAGATGAGATCTGGCAGAGCCAAATCAGAAGAGAAAATTCTGAGGGTCACCAGCTGACGTGATCACAGGCGCCTCACAACACAACAACTTCAAGCACAGCTTAAGAGTGCAGGTTGAAAAAAGCTGTACTGTGAAGAGGAGACTTTGTGTTTCACGTTTGACAGGGCGTGTGGCAGTAAGAAAGCTGATCCTTAAAAGAACAAAATACTGCCTCGAACTATCAGCTGTGGACTACTGCACACTGGACAACATGGTTATGGTGGGGATGATAGGTTATGGTGTGGGAGGGTGCAAAGCAATAAAAGAAAGCAACACCTTAGTCCATAAACTGCTTGGAGTAACGTACACTATCTTCTTGCTTACAATGAAATGGGCAGAACGCCATCTTTCACATCCAACATTCTACAATATATAGAGACAATGCATTTCAAATTTATACTTAGAAACTACAAAAGAAAATATGATAGCATGTACCAAACAATACTAGCAAAAATCGCAAACACACTTCATCTGTAAAACTGATAGTACTTAATGAAAAAGACTGATAATATAGACTTCCTAGCTCCTCCCGACAGTCATGGCTGCATTTGAATATTTGCCATTTTTAATATACTCATTTGTTATTAGCACATGTAAAGCTCTGTCAAGTGCGTTATGATTATGCAGTTAATGACACAATGTAAAGTGAAAACCAAACTTTTGTTAATACATCAATACAACCAAAGAAAAGATAAAGTGTAATCTAATGTATTTGTCCCCAAGGGGAAATTAAACAACAACAGACACTGAAAAGCAGCAGCTACATCTGTAACATTTTCTCCTGTGCAATAGCTAGAAAGAACTGACTGGATTAAAGATCAAAAAAATAAATAAATAAAATAAAATTACAGAGGAGGTTAAGGAAAACATTCACCCTCATTTAGAATACACACAAACACTTGATATACTTATTTATTACATTAATAATGTCTGTTAGAGGTCTATAGGGTGGTATTATAAAGGAAGAAATGGAGAAACATCTGTAAGTTGAATTAAGAAGGTCCAATTAACATCAGAAGTTCACTGGAACTGTTCCTGGACAAGAAAACTTTAAAAAGCGGGGCATGAACATGACACCCTGGTGCCACCTGCTGGCCACACACACTCTCCACACTAAAAACCCATCCGTTCTTGTGCGTAGTGCTGCAGTGGACACACAACAGGACTTGAAATACTGAATTAACTGAGCACTAATACCTTTGTGACTGTGAGATTATGATAATTATGATTTTAAAAATTTTCACTCATATTTCTTTTCTCTTTTATTTATTTTTTCTCTTTATAAAGAAACATGGCTACAAGGAAAGCCTGAAACTCTTGTATATTTTAGGACCACATCCCAACATGGTCAGTAAGGTCACAATTAGTTGGCAGGGTGTCTGTACTGCTGGAACCAAATCAGATTAAGCATAATGTTCTGGCAGAAACCAACAGGCCAGAGTTCAAATACCACCTACCCCGAAGACTCCCACTCTCCCCTAAACCTCAGGACACTCACCAATATATTCTGTTATTCACTAGAAGCATTTTTAAACCCCACTCTGGGAATCAGGGGTCAATTTAAAGCAGTCAGTTAGCTCAACACACCCACACAATGTGGGGAAATACCAATTTATGACCTTAACACAATAAGATAGGCATGCACAAAAAATTGAACATAATGGCATTTTAAAAACAAATTATCAATATTTGGTGCAGGTTCAAGATTATTTGTGACATGTTTGACTAATTTAATGAAACAGCAAATATGCTGCAGAAATGCAAAACTCACTGGGCAAAATGTAGTTTGCAAGGTCATTACTACCAAAAACGCAAATCAGGTAATATCCAACAATATGACTGGCACAAAAATCAATAATAATAATAATAGGATTTAGACATCTACAGTGGTGTGAAAAACTATTTGCCCCCTTCCTGATTTTCTTATTCTTTTGCATGTTTGTCACACAAAATGTTTCTGATCATCAAACACATTTAACCATTAGTCAAATATAACATAAGTAAACACAAAATGCAGTTTTAAATGATGGTTTTTATTATTTAGGGAGAAAAAAAATCCAAACCTACATGGCCCTGTGTGAAAAAGTAATTGCCCCCTTGTTAAAAAATAACCTAACTGTGGTGTATCACACCTGAGTTCAATTTCCGTAGCCACCCCCCAGGCCTGATTACTGCCACACCTGTTTCAATCAAGAAATCACTTAAATAGGAGCTGCCTGACACAGAGAAGTAGACCAAAAGCACCTCAAAAGCTAGACATCATGCCAAGATCCAAAGAAATTCAGGAACAAATGAGAACAGAAGTAATTGAGATCTATCAGTCTGGTAAAGGTTATAAAGCCGTTTCTAAAGCTTTGGGACTCCAGCGAACCACAGTGAGAGCCATTATCCACAAATGGCAAAAACATGGAACAGTGGTGAACCTTCCCAGGAGTGGCCGGGCCGACCAAAATTACCCCAAGAGCGCAGAGACGACTCATCCGAGAGGTCACAAAAGACCCCAGGACAACGTCTAAAGAACTGCAGGCCTCACTTGCCTCAATTAAGGTCAGTGTTCACAACTTCACCATAAGAAAGAGACTGGGCAAAAACGGCCTGCATGGCAGATTTCCAAGACGCAAACCACTGTTAAGCAAAAAGAACATTAGGGCTCGTCTCAATTTTGCTAAGAAACATCTCAATGATTGCCAAGACTTTTGGGAAAATACCTTGTGGACTGATGAGTCAAAAGTTGAACTTTTTGGAAGGCAAATGTCCCGTTACATCTGGCGTAAAAGGAACACAGCATTTCAGAAAAAGAACATCATACCAACAGTAAAATATGGTGGTGGTAGTGTGATGGTCTGGGGTTGTTTTGCTGCTTCAGGACCTGGAAGGCTTGCTGTGATAGATGGAACCATGAATTCTACTGTCTACCAAAAAATCCTGAAGGAGAATGTCCGGCCATCTGTTCGTCAACTCAAGCTGAAGCGATCTTGGGTGCTGCAACAGGACAATGACCCAAAACACACCAGCAAATCCACCTCTGAATGGCTGAAGAAAAACAAAATGAAGACTTTGGAGTGGCCTAGTCAAAGTCCTGACCTGAATCCAATTGAGATGCTATGGCATGACCTTAAAAAGGCGGTTCGTGCTAGAAAACCCTCAAATAAAGCTGAATTACAACAATTTTGCAAAGATGACTGGGCCAAAATTCCTCCAGAGCGCTGTAAAAGACTCATTGCAAGTTATCGCAAACGCTTGATTGCAGTTATTGCTGCTAAGGGTGGCCCAACCAGTTATTAGGTTCAGGGGGCAATTACTTTTTCACACAGGGCCATGTAGGTTTGGATTTTTTTTTCTCCCTAAATAATAAAAACCACCATTTACAAACTGCATTTTGTGTTTACTTGTGTTATATTTGACTAATGGTTAAATGTGTTTGATGATCAGAAACATTTTGTGTGACAAACATGCAAAAGAATAAGAAATCAGGAAGGGGGCAAATAGTTTTTCACACCACTGTAAAACCACCTGAAATGAACAAGCCTTCCTCAAAGGAAAACAAATCTACATTACCTGTATGATAGCCGACTCTTGAAATGCTAATTCAAAGAGTTAATGCATTCAATCAGGACAGTATGAAAGCTAAATCCATCAATCAGCCATACCACACGCACTTCTGAAGGGTTAATGCATCTGAAGGCCCAGCCAGTACTTGGGTGAGAGACCAACCAGGAAAAGGCTGGGTTGCAGTTGCTGCCTGAAAAGGCAAGCAGGGAGTTCTTACTTTGTGCTCTGTGTGTAGATCCCAATACCCCAGCGCAGAGACCAAGACACCGTGCTGTAAAATCTTGTGGTGTTCTTCGGATTACATGTAAAACTGAGGTCCTGGCTCTCTGTGGTCATAAAAGATCCTTGGGCATCATCGTAAAGAGTAAAAGGATGTATCCCGATGTCCAGGCTAAACTGCCCACCACAGCCTAGTGATACTGGTGCCTATCGTCCCTAGTCTCTTAACTGACTATCTTTCTAATCCCTTCACTACCTAATAGCTACTGGGTGGAGATCTAACAGCACAAAATGGCTGCCGTTGCATCATCCCGGTGGATGCTGCAAATTGGTGGTGGTTGAAGTGGTTCTCCTTTGCCTGTGTAAAGCACTTTCAGCAGTGAGAAAACCTCTATATAAATGTAATGGCTTCTAATATTCGTGGATTCAGTACACCATATTTCTGTTTAATTACTTCATACACATAACTAGCTACAATTTGGGTAAAAATGAAGACCAAAAAAAAAAGCAAATAATGTTATAATAATTAGATACTTAATAGAAGCAACTGATTATCAGTATTAGCCTAGAATTGAATACTAGAGTAGGAAACTGCACTATGTATTAATTTCCTTGTAAACCTCCTCCGGTTAACTCCTTACAAAGCTTTAGTCATCTTCTCTGTAAGCAGATCTCTTCAGTAATCAAATGCATTGAACACCAAAGACTAATCAATACTCGAAGTCCACAGCTGACCACTAGCACAAACAACAAATAGTGTCATTTTTAACAAGTTCCAGTCAAACATGGCTCCCGTTTCTTAAGTTATCTGAATGGGTCAGACAGTTAATGGCACAGAAGTCAGTTATACCAAGTGCTCATAAAAAAATGTGGTGATGTGTTCTAGAATTTTCCTAGCCTTGTAGCATGTAGCACTGTTCTGCCAATAAACCTGGATCCACAGAGAGGTGCAGGCAAAAACAAAAGTGTGGGCACCTAATAAGCAACACAGACGATATCCCACGACATTCAATACATCACATGTATTAAGCAGTTTATATCCGGTTACCCAGTTCATAGAATCCTTGGGCTCCATTTAAGTCACATCAAAGCCATTCTACCAGTTGGACCCAGGATTGATCACGTAAGACGCAGGTTTCTCCAATCTTCCACTATGCAGTGTACGTTCCTTAAATTCACTGCAACTACACTTGACACCAAAGAAACAGGAGGTCTTTGGTTACCATACCCAATATGCAACAAGGTACATCCCTGATGCACCTCTTTCAGGACCTTTGACTCCAGTTTTGGTAATATTCTTCGGCCAAAACCAACTAGCTTCTGTCAGGCCCCATTTGTCATGTGTGTCCAGCCAAATGACCAGTTAGTCCATACTCTCTCTTTTTTGTTTTGGTTTTATTTTTATTTGTAGAAAATGACATTGCATACAATCAAATCAAATTTATACAACAAATTAGTTCATTGTGAGCACTAGAACACAAAGCTAAAATAAGAAAAACAAAAATGAACAGAAAAAAATATCAGAATGATAAAAACAAACAAAACTGAACAGCATGGGCAAAAACAGAGAGGGAAGAAATGCCCCCACCCAAATATAAATGCTTATTCTTAAAAAAAAAAAGTATTAATTAAATCTTGCAATATTTTAGAAACAGTTTTGAGTGAGGATTTGATAATTTGCCCCATTTCAAATAGTACAGAACATCAATTACACACTGATTTATTAAGGGTGGGTTGGGATTCTTCTAGTTAACCAAAACAAGTCTACATGCTAGTAGTGTGGTGCCAGCGATTACAATCAAATTGTCCTTCTCCATTTAAGCTCTTCTGGGAATCCACCAAACACATCGGTTAATGGGATACAGGCAATTAGGACACCAGGGCTGACAGACAGGCATTCAAAGATTTTTGTCCAACATGATGTTAATTTGGTGCACACTCAGAACATGTGGCCAGCGAGGCTGGAGCTCAATTGCAATGCTTGCTGGTTGAATCTTGCCCTTGATACATTTTGGATTTTAAACAAGATATAGTAAATATGGTTGATGAAAGATTTTAAGTTGAAGAATTGAATGCTTTGCACATATGGAACTAGAGTGTATTCTATGCATGGCTGCCTTCCACTCCTTTTATAAGATATTAATTGAAAGATCCTTTTCCCACCGCACCCAAAGATCTTTGAAAGGAAGAGAGACTAAACTGTCGGCCCATTCTCAGTATATCTTGTGGCAGACAGCCAGCAGCTTATCCCAGCCGAGACACCCGAGAAGTGGAAGGCTGGGAGAAGGCAGCTTTTTCAGAACACTGCCTCCCCCAAAACGGTAGATGGCAGCTCCCCTGGATTCCTGCAGGGCATCCTGGGACTTGGAGTCTGGTTTCTCAGCCCTGTTGGGTGCGGTGGTTGCCGCCAGGGGGAACTATTAAAGGACCTGAGGAGTCTAGCTTTCCTTGCAGCCCGGGCTGATTACAGACTTGGGATTCTCTATCTGACCCAGAAGTGCTGGCAAGTCACATAGGAAGAAGAGCAGGAGCACTTATATAGTTCTTGACCCGGAAAAGGACTGGTGGAGACCCAGCAAGCAAGTCGGAGTTAGGAGATAGTACGACAGAGCTTGCTGGGAGGTGTGGAGGAGAATATTGTGTAATTTGTATTGGCTGATTGTGTATTAGTGGTGGAGGTGCGTTGGGCACTGTTAAAGAAGAATATGCAGAAAAACAATTAAATAGATCTTATTGCTTTTACCCTGTGTGTACGTCTGTCTGTTGGGTTTCACAGGGCAACAGCACCCTCAAGCGTTTTTACAATCTGTAATGCACAAACACATGACAACCCTGACAGAGCTGCTTTTCGGCGAGGTACTTGTGCCAGCACATATGGAACCCACTACTGTGCTGTATTGAACCCCACCAGTCTCTTAAGTCTTGCAGCCATTATCCAAGTTAAAAAAAAAAAAAATTCAATAAAATCTTACATTTATTTAATATGAAGTAAATTATTGCTATTAATGGAAGACACATTTATGCTGGTTTAATTTATTTCACTTGCTTGTTCTGGTTAAGGACACTTAATTGCTCCTTTTTTCTTAACCAGCCACCCACAACACCACAACAATTTGATTCAAGCAATAAGGAACCCAACAGGTATCTGGCTAACCTTCATCTCACTTGCACTCATGTCTTTAATATAAAGAAGGAAAAAAAAAAATCAAACACCACAAGAAAAAGTGAATGACTGAATTACTTATCTGCCTTACTCCATGAAACAGTCCGACAAGATTTTAGAAAATGAAAATCTGCAGTGGATTAAAAATGTGTGGTGGCCAGATGAAAGTCAGCAAGTTACTGCTAGTGAAACAAGTCCTTTTAAGCAAGAGTGAAAGTCAGGGAGCCACAACAGCCCACCAGCAACAAATGCCGGTGGAGCTGCATCAGTGCCTGAGGCTGAAACTCATTGGGCCAGCAAGCCTTTAATACACCCAATTTATTAGTTACACAAGTATTAATATTTTGTACAGATGTGCACAACACACACCATTACCTCAATATAATAAGTTAATCTCAGTGGGCAGACGTTTAACTTTGATCAATTATATGACATTCCATGTATACTTCCATCCATTTTGTGAAATCACTCCTATTCTGGCACTGGGCATAAGGCAGAATACAATGTGAGATTAATCACCAGACTTTCACAGGGTGTTCACTAATACAAGACCAACTAAACTGACCTACACGTGTGCAGTGTGAACATGCAAACCCCATACAGAGAGCAACCATGGCCGGATTTTAATCCTGCCTTCTAAAGCTTGGAAACAGCAGGGTTAATAACCGTACCACCATGCAGCCTACGATACAACTAACTAACTACTCTTAAATTCTACATAAATAGGCTGCAAGAGTGCCACATTTTTGAAGACGTCCAAACAGGTGGCTTCAGGATATCACACAGGAACATACCTGCAGGCTATAAAGGCCATTCAGAGGGGCACTTAAAACATATACTGAATCTAATTTTCACTGTACCGTAGAGACCGACACCAAGACAAATCCACAATAAAGCTTGTGGTATCATCCAATATTCCGGGGGGAAGGAGTACATCAGGCCAGTCAATTTGTGTTCTCTGTTAAAAATAACGAAGGTACAGATTTTCATACATTCTTGTTCATCATGGGGACTCAAAGTGACAGTTGTAGCCCCCACATATAAAGCATTAAAAAACATCCTGATCACTACAGTTAAATTATTACCAGTGCTGCAAAGGTCATATTTCTGCCGTGCAAATTTTTTTTTTTCTGGACTGTATGGTGACAGGTAAACAGTATATAGTATGTATAGAATATAAACTAATAACGAGTACAGAAAAAGCTTTTCATTTAGGAGCTACTCATTGCCAATAAAACATGGGGGGGAAACCAGACACACACACACACACACACACACACACACACACACAATACAGTCTATCCCAGTAGACAAAAACTATAGAACATCAAAATGCATGATCCAGCCCGCAGTTCCTCTTGCTCAC
This sequence comes from Erpetoichthys calabaricus, assembly GCF_900747795.2. Lineage (NCBI taxonomy): Eukaryota > Metazoa > Chordata > Cladistia > Polypteriformes > Polypteridae > Erpetoichthys > Erpetoichthys calabaricus. The sequence goes on from NC_041403.2 coordinate 152,653,507, forward strand.
ATCCAATGGAAACGATAGGTGCTTCTGGGGCTTTAGTCCCTGATCTCAGGTGTCCAGCCCCCCCATTTTCTCACATTTAGTGATCTGACATGCATGGATGACAATGCAAATCATGCAAACCCATACTTTTCTGATCCAAAATACTTTTAGGACTAAGCCCCTAATAAGTGTTAAAGTTAGCAACACCCATCCTCACCAGTTAATGAAATATGAACATCGTAGGATGGAGTAGAAACCTGGGGTACCCAGGGAAAATTCTAACAAAACTTCACTTCAGTTCAGTTCATACTACCATAAGTCCCTAGAACCGCAAGGCAGAAGAATGTAGCATTGTGGCACCATACAGCCCCCAAAAGAAATATTCAAAATTTTATTCCTCATTTGCAATTCTGAACAAGGCAGCTCCTCATAGCTACAAGAGGCTAGGATCCAAAATTCTGCCCAGTTGCTAAATTTCCGGAATTTTACAAATTCTCCCATTGTTTATGATGGCGTTTCCTCCAGGCACTTTGATTTTCCTCACATGCCCCTCAGACATTCATGTTGGGCTAATTAGCAACTCACCTGTTTCAGTGACTGTGGATGTTAGCGCGACAGTGTCCTGTGATGGACTGGTATCCTGTGCAAAGCTGGGTCCTGCTTTGCAGCCACTGCTGTCAGGATAGACTTTGGATATCTACAGCCCTGAACTGGACACAGCAGAGTTAAAAATAAATAAATAAATTTGTGACAAAGCAGCACCAATGTCACTGTTCTGCTAACACCGCAAACCAGACCAAGAGATTCAATGACCTTCCTCTTGCCATCACTTACTTGTGATCCATTACAAGCAACTTTAAAAGTGGTGCAATTTCAATAGTGATTACATCAAATATAAGAGACTGATTTTTGTGCACATAAAGGGAGGAGAATTTTCCTGTGCTAATCTACATAGATATATTTGTAATCTGTTTATCAATCAAGCAAAAATAGCTAAAACTATTTTTTTTATGGAATTTTGCTTGCACATTCTTGTTGCTCCAACTTAAAATGTCAGTTAAACTGCATATCTTTTTGTCTCATCGTGGGTTGTGTTTAGTTATATTGAATTTCCAAAAGTCCATTTTCAAACCCTTTAAGAGCAATTAATTTTTACCCTTCCAAAAAAACACTCAAACAACCTTTCACAGATACAAAATTGTTTGCGTTACTGGCAATGTATGAAATGCAGGCATTATATAGAATGCCGAAAATTGGATGTCAAAGTACGAAACGATTAATATGTCACGCATTTCCTAGGCATTCTATGCAATGCCAAAAGACAATACTTTGCCTAAATAGCATTTATCATTCTATACAATGCCTAGGGAAAGTATATATATTAAAATAATTTGGATAGTCATACTTTGCCTAAACACACCAGGCATTCAAAATCTTAAGAGCTTCTGTAAAAAGCCAAGTTTTCCCCTCAGGGCAAATAAAGCTCTATCGATCTAAAAAGCAAAGTTTAATGTCAAGTTCATGAAACTATACGTGAAAGGAAACTTAGCTGTTATTTTATGATGTTCATTTTAACATAACCTAAAGTGGGCGATTCGAGCTGCAGGACAAGAACCGAGGCATAGTAGTGCATGTTAGTACAATGAAATTCCTTTCTGCATGCTTGACCAGGTGCACTTGACAATAAATATTAAATGATTAGATGATCTGAGAGAAAACAAAATTTTATTTTGAAAAAGTCAAATCTGTTACACACCTACATATCATTAATGTGTGCTTTAGGGATCAGAAAATAGTACAAAGAGAACACAGAGGACACCACTGGTAACTTTTACGGTTTCTTGATGGTACACATTTATTCAAGTCCATTTTATGATAAGGTAGCGATAATTTTTGGCTTTGATGCCAACATGGTTTCATGATGAATTTTACAATTATAATGTTATAAAGATGATTCATTCAGTGTAAGTCATGGCACCAGTTGAGGACAGGTAATAGAATAAATAAAAAAAAGTCTCTGCCATCTCTTGCCTTATGTGCTCCTTCAGCACCTTTCCTCTTTACAGGTATTTTACCCAGAGTTCCCTCTCTCGAGCACGTTCACGTAACCCCTGCTTCTCAGCCTCTGCCATTATTTTCAAGACTTCTTTCTCAAACCAAACTCCTGTCCAGTTTTACACTTGAAGACGACCCTCTCCGTGTGGCTCATATGCCTTTACTTCTCCTCCTTATGCGTCTCACACTTGCACTTCCTTTTTTTGTCATGTCACCAAAGCCAAACAGATTGCTCAGGAGGACTGGACATACAGCCCTTAGTATGTTATCATATAGTAGATTGAATACCACCACTGCTGTGCTCTCCAATAATAATATGGAGATCTGCAGCCGCTATCTGTAAATCCCAATCCTCCTTGCCCACCATTCATTAGGTAGATGCCTTCCAAGGTCTGTGGATTCAATTATTTAACAAACTATTAAGTTTATTAATGTAGGATTAAACCTCTATTTGTGAAACCACAGTTAACAAGCAAATACAAAGAAGTAATGTTCATAGTTCCAACCAAGCAAGGACTTACAGCAAGTATGAAATACAATCGTATACAAACGGAACCAATTTCTGACTCATGAGAGAAGAGAAATCAATAGCTATCAGAGAGGTACATTGGTACTGGACACTACCGATTCAGCTAGCAATGAAAAAACTGGTCAACATTTAAAAATAAATAAATAAATAAATTGCTTTCTTACCTTAACCCATCATGCAAACATCCCCAAGCATTTCCACTAATGTTTTTATATAAGTACTACTTTGCCCCCTGCTTGCTTTGCTCATCCACTACTCCCCCCATCCCCCCCCCCTCAGGGCACGCTACGCGCCACCTACTTTGTGTTTCTGCCACTCACATTGTGTGTGTGGGGGGGTAGGGGGTATGGCTGAATGCATGCTAAGGAGGAGTGGTCAGATCAGCTGCTGTCTTGCTGCTGCTGAGCTGCACGTTCTGCTTGTCACGCAGCACTTCAAACATTTAAAAGCCTGTACAGCAACTGTCCTTTTGTCTCACTGTCTTGTCTTGCGGGACGTTTAAGTGTCTCCAAAAAAATCACATGTCGTCTCCTTCCAAGGTTTTCTTTTTATAACAGAGTGATATGATAAATAACAAGGGGATGTATTGTCATTGGGTCAAAATTTGACAGATTTACACCTTTTTGGCATCTGTGAACACAACTTCACCATTTTTGAAATGATCTTTTGTCTGTGCATTATGATGACAACTTGGTTTACACAATAACTGGAAAACAAATCATGCAATCCAAATGAAACTTAGCATTATGAAGATCTAAAAGCCTATCAATATTGATCCAGATTGCTTCAGCAGATGTCTGCCCTTTATCTAGAGGATTTTTAATTTTGGTGCACATATCCCAACTCATACAGAAAAAGAGAATAATGATATACAGTACAGTGATCCCTCGTTATATCGCGCTTCGCCTTTCGCGGCTTCACTCTATCGCAGATTTTATATGTAAGCATATTTAAATATATATCGCAGATTTTTTGCTGGTTCGCGGATTTCTGCAGACAATGGGTCTTTTAATTTCTGGTACATGCTTCCTCAGTTGGTTTGCCCAGTTGATTTCATACAAGGGATGCTATTGGCAGATGGCCGAGAAGCTACCCAACTTACTTTCTCTTTCTCTCTCTTGCGCTTTCTCTGATCCTGACGTAGGGGGTGTAAGCAGGGGGGCTGTTCGCACACCTAGACGATACGGACACTCGTCTAAAAATGCTGAAAGATTATCTTCACGTTGCTACCTTCTGTGCAGCTGCTTAGTGAAGCGACATGCTGCACGGTGCTTCGCATACTTAAAAGCTCGAAGGGCACGTACTGATTTTTGCATGTTTGTTTTTCTCTGTCTCTCTCTCTCTCTCCCTGCTCCTGACTGAGGGGGTGTGAGTTGCCGCCGCGGTGCTTCGCATACTTAAAAGCCAAACAGCCCTATTGATTTGTTTGCATTCTCTGTCTTTATGACAGTGTCTGCTCCTGACGCACACTCCTTTGAAGAGGAAGATACGTTTGCATTATTTTAATTGTGAGACAGAACTGTCATCTCTGTCTTGTCATGGAGCACAGTTTAAACTTTTGAAAAAGAGACAAATGTTTGTTTGCAGTGTTTGAATAACGTTCCTGTCTCTCTACAACCTCCTGTGTTTCTGCGCAAATCTGTGACCCAAGCATGACAATATAAAAATAACCATATAAACATATGGTTTCTACTTCGCGGATTTTCTTATTTCGCGGGTGGCTCTGGAACGCAACCCCTGCGATGGAGGAGGGATTACTGTATTGATATAGCAACTTTCCCATACTTTTTCCCTCCCTTTTCAACAAAATGTGATTCTTCCATTTCATTCCACATAAGATACTGACCAACATATTTTACTTGTTTAAACAGATTTTTGTAAGGGAGCTTTTGTGCTGGACAATTTTTGCATTATTTCACACTGTCCGGGACACCCAACCAACTCTACTAGCTTCTTAAATTTGCCTATACCCAACACTCTGTTATACATTGAGGCTTCCAATTTGCATTTGACAGTCAAGACGTGCTTGTACTTCATCAGTAGTTCAGTCCTGTACATTTGATACTTTACCTTAGCTTAAAAAAAAAAAAAAGTAGTACAACACACAATTTTAAAAAGCCAATTTCGTTAAAACAACTGTTTATAAAAATGTCACACAGGGTAATAGGTCTATGGGTACAAGCATGACTTCTGCAAGACGAGAGGCTGTTACAGTACATCATCATGGAACTTGTTGAGCTGCCACTATTCTAGCACGGGTTCTACCTATGGAGCAGGAGCAAGTCAGCCATAAAATTACATAATTGCAAATCTGGAAGTATAACCAGAGGCTATGAATTGCTGTTGGAGAAGCAGTACAACCTCTGCTTTGAAATAAAAGCTAAAAGGCCTAATCCAGTCAACTGCAAGAAATGTGTGCACATTAAAGCTTTCTTAAAATGTGTGCGAGAAATGATCATGAAATGAAAATCGCGCTCATGTCATCAGAATTCACTAGTAAAAGCATCATGAAGAAGTTAAATAAAACCTGAAGTTAGATAAATGGCTGTAACGTCTACTCGGTGCATTCGAAAAGCTGTGAAAGTCAAACCCTCTGGAAGCAGACTCCACTTTGGACCTGGCAGAATGCCGCTTGTAACACAACATTAAGCAGAAAACTGGCAAGCAGTCAAAGTGGGGCTGCCATGTCTGACTGTCCGTGTTGACCTTCAGAAGAGCTAGAACAGACCACAACACAAAAATAGGCCACACTTATTATAAAATAAAAAAAAGAATCAAACAAATCTGAAAGTTCTGAAAAGTCTGGGGAAGGCTGCGACCTACTCGACTGTGCTGACCACATTTTCTTTACAAGGGGGAAGGCAGAGTTGCCTTTTGACCATCCATCTACCTATCCATCCATCCATCCATCCATTACTGAACTCGCTAATTAAAATGAAAGCACAGACCGTTCTTCAAAAGACCAGCCTTTCAAGGGTCTGTCATCGTATAACTTACCTGGCCAGACTGAAAAGAAAAGACTAACGAACTCGTATTACACAATTCTCATGAACAGAACAGTTAAGAAACCTAACACCCTTCAGCTTTGTGTGTTTTTTTTTTTTTTTTTTCGCAGCGTAGCTCACGAAGGTTAGGCCCCCCAAACTAAAGCGAATTCGAAGGGCAAACCCCAAACAAGTCACCTCCCGGTTTATCCCAGCTGTTCCGCAAGCAGCGGGCGACTCGCTGCAGACTGTCACGGCTGCATACAACTGTACTCACAACTCTAAGGTGAACAGGCACGCAGGAGCACAAACTTCAGCAAACTTTCCTCGAAGCCTCTTCGCACGGATTGACGGACTCTTATTTTGAAGGCGGACTCTCTTTTTTTTTTTGCCGCGGGGCATGACGGGAGTGCTGTGGACGGACATTTTTAGGCAGTACGGTGTCGGCATATTCGAGTCGGTACTCGTTTACTTTTTTTAGCAAATGAGTTTACATTGTGGCTTTATTTATTCATAAGAAAAAGAGTGTAGGTCATAGCAAGAGCAAATATTTACATTTAAATGTCATTACATCTTTTTATTGTTTAAATGTGCAGTTTGTAATTGGAGAGTGCGGCGAATACGACGAGCTAAGCAGTGGCGTGTCAATACGGCAGCTCGTTTACGTGGCGGCTCCAAGCCACGATTCTTGACACCGGAGATCTCTCTGCAGCGGGTGGTCTTTGTAGCGTAGTGCCTCTTTAAAAAAGGTGGAGCCTTTTTTGGTCACGGTGTCAGTCTGTTATAAACAGATGTATGCCGCACTGGCAACTGTTCCGATTAACGACGATAGGTCAAAGCGGCCGCCATATTGGAGCGGTCAAGATCCTCTTTTTAATTCATATGCATGTGTGGAGACTGGCTTCATTCATATGTTAAGATTTTTTTCTGGAGTTTGTTTTCTTATAACTGCTGAACATGCCGGAATATGAATAAGCAATTTTCTAATTTATGTGGTGTATTATTTGAAAAATCTTTAATAATAGGTGCAAGAGGCAGCGACACTGGGAACCACAGTAAATAAATAATAAATGCATTTTTTAATACGTGAATGATCATACGTAAGCGGATACCCCAGCTTAAGACAAGACCCGCTGTAAGGTGTCGAATTGGTGAAAGGATGGTTCTTCAGTGTGTGGCACCAACTGTCAAACATGGACGAGGGGAAGTGTGATGGTCTGGGGTTCTTTTGCTGAAGGCATACTTGGTGACTTAAACAGGGTGACTGGCATTCTTATTCAAAAGGGTTTCCACAGTTTAGCTGCAAAAGGTGCAGGCTACTTTAATGAGTCAAATTTTGTACACTTAATGATTCTTTGACTCTTTTTTTTTAAATTTTACATTGTTTATTTGATTTTGTGAAATTTTGTACACTTAATGATTCTTTGACTTTTTTTTTTTTAATTTTACATTGTTTATTTGATTTTGTGAAACATTAAGGCAGGGGCGGCTCTAGGCTAGTGGCGGCCTTGGGCAGAGAAAGAATCAGTGGCACCTTCACCCGCCAATGTCAATATAGTATCTTATGCACGGCGGATGGCCATGTCCATTGCGGACACTGCATAGCTGCCTTGTGCTCGTGACACAAGCGTACCTGACATATAGCTTACTGCTCCGACTCTAGCGACATTAGTAAATACAGCGTACTAATTAACAAGAAACACAATGTTTTTCAGCCACATTGCTGTCAGCTGTGTCGTTATTTTCTTGTTCTGTTTTATATTCAATATATATTGGCGTGGCGGCCCATGGGATATGGCGGCCCTGTGCAGGTGCACAGTTTGCACATGTCTGAGGCCGCCCCTGATTAAGGTATTAAACTGTGTGCATTTCCATCAAAACTGAGGTGTTATAAAGCTTTTGACCGATAGTGTATTTTCCAATCACTCACTCACACACACACACACCCACCCTGAACAAATTAAGAATTGCCAACTAACCTGCTATACACATCTTTGGGGATGAAAAACGGGTGTACCTTGGGTAAAAACGCCCCATGCAAACAGAGAGAGCATGCAAACTCTACACAGGACCAGGCACAGAATTCAGACCCAGAACGTTGGACCCATGGGGCATCAGTGCTGACCACTGTACCTCTTTGCCACCCACTAATGTTTTTTAACTCAGTAATAACAATATGGTGTTGGCTTAAGAAAAAAAGTGTTGCTGGATAAATTCAAAATTTTTTAAATCAAAGTTATTTCTTCCCAAACATGGTACTGTATGTATGTTTTTGCCACGTAAAATTGTGTTAAAAAATGAAGCACTTTCTATATATTTAAAAAAGTATCTTGCCCCCGCTGGTGCTTTACAATGGAGGGTATGGAGTGCTGAGGAAAAGCTTAAACGTGCCCAAATATATCAATTTTTCAATCCAAGACAATTAGGAGTAGTTTGCTGAATTAGGAAAACTGATAACATGCTATTACTCCCAATTTTGAGAATAGGAATAAATTTGTATCACACATGTTTGAGCCAGTTAGGACCGTTTACCTTCTCTGAGATACTTAATAAATATGGGCACCGGATGAATTACTGTTAAAAATTTAGAACAAAAAGTGCATGCAAACAGGATATTTCACAAGTTAATTACAAAAGCAGTCAGAATATTCTTTTTTCTTTTGCATATAATCATTTCTACTTTTAGGTTCAATAAAGAAAGGTCTCCCTGCTCTTTAGAAGCTACATTCAAAGACAGAGGGGAGTGCGAGTCAGGTCTTAGCAGAACCGTATTCATTACTGAATCACAGCATCAGTTGCGTCAACAGTATTATTGTGTTATTCATTATTTTGGATTAAAACAAAATTTGCCATGACGCACAAACAGATTTACAGGGAATGAAGTATCCCATTTCAAGCAGTCCAAGATTTCATTCACAGCTTTATTTAGAGTGGCACTTGAAGCCATTGAACGCTGAAAGCTGAGGACCATAAGCCACAGCCTGGGCTGTCTTATACAGTCACCTACTGTATTCTTTTAACTTTTATTTTGGCAGTTAAGCCCCCATACAACCATGCAGTGAACGAGCGGATACTTTGAAGAGATATCCCAAGGATCCTTTCTCTGGAACAGAGCCAGTAATAGAAATGAATATGACCAGTAGATCCTAATAATACTACAGTTATATACTGCCAGCTCAGGGCTTGACAGGAAAAGAAAACTTGAAACTCTGAACTGCAAATGTTAAAAATAGAATAGAGGGTCAACATGCTAAGAACACACCAGCATAGTAAAGGCAGTGAGATCAAGAGATGGCATAATTACGAGAATAATATGGCAAAGGAGGTGAAACAAGCAGTACCCTGTGCTTCAACCACTTTAACAGAAACAGAAAACAAATCCTCTTGACGTGAGTCTCTTCAAATAGTATGGAAAATTAGTCAGTCAGTCATTTCCCAACCTGTTATATCCTAACACAGGGTCACGGGGGTCTGCTGGAGCCAATCCCAGCCAGCACAGGGTGCAAGGTAGGAACAAATCCTGAGCAGGGCGCCAGCCCACCACAGGTATGGAAAATTATTTGTGCCAAAATTTAATACAATTTGTATTAACTATGTTGAATTGTAATAGATGCACTGGGCTATTTAATTTTGGCACAGTTTTATTGTGTTATACATATCATCTAAATGATTGATTGCTTTTCACTGTGTAGGCACCAACAATTTATTTCTTGTTTAGCCCAAAATCACACAAGGAAAGCCTCAATGGGATTTTATGAGTCTCTGTGTTTTGTCTGCACCCCCATGCCTTAACTCTAACGAGTACTGTGTTTTAATTCATGTCCATAGACTGCATGTCATAACTAAAAGCAAAGCAGACGTATTGCATTTTGATTAGCGGCGGCTCCGTCTGTATTACGTTTCGACTCAAGACCGTGCTTTGATTGTGCCAATACTAAATGGATCAAAATGTGGGACAAGGGGCGTGAACAGTTGAGGAAAAGAGGTGTTCTAATCTCGAGTGTGTTGTACCTTACTTGGAAAGAAGATGAACAGGGAGTTGAGAGATGGAACCTGTTGATCTAAATGATGGTTTCATTCTCTTGTGAGTTGATGGAAGGAAAAAAATGATATAATATCTGGGTATCACAGAGGGTATGAATGAAAAGCTACAAAGAAACCAGGCTCGTTGCCGCTAACAAATGTTTCACTTATGGTCACCAGCGGGGTGCCAGAGAGTCCCAAACCCAAGACACAGTAGAACACCACATCTTATATGAGTAAAAATAAAGGATTGTTATTCCCTAGAGCACTTTTTACAGACCTCTTTTCAGCAATGCGCCACAATTATACAATCAATGGAAGAATAAACCAATACCATATATACTCATGGGCAGCACGGTGGCGCAGTGGCAGCGCTGCTGCCTTGCAGTTCACTTCCCGGGTCTTCCCTGCGTGGAGTTTGCATGTTCTCCCCGTGTCTGCGTGGGTTTCCTCCGGGCACTCCGGTTTCCTCCCACAGTCCAAAGACATGCAGGTTAGGTGGATTGGCGATTCTAAATTGGCCCTAGTGTGTGCTTGGTGTGTGGGTGTGTTTGTGTGTATCCTGCGGTGGGTTGGCACCCTGCCCGGGATTGGTTCCTGCCTTGTGCCCTGTGTTGGCTGGGATTGACTCCAGCAGACCCCCGTGACCCTGTGTTCGGATTCAGTGGGTTGGAAAATGGAAGGATGGATATATACTCATGTTTAAGTTCTCCCGCGGATAAGTCAGGACTTAATTTTACCGTATAATTTCCGATATTTTATAATATCAGTCATATAAGTCGAATGTGGAAAACTCACGCTATTGGTCCAAGAGATTATGATATGCTAACGGCCCACCTGAGAGAGTAACCATGGAGCACACGGCCTTTTTTTTTCTATTCTTGTGCCTACATGACCACATGGTAATACCCAAACTATTCCCGAAGCGACGTTTGCACTGATTTGTGTTTTTTGTATCTCACGCCCTTTATACACCTTTATCGTAAGAGCATCCCTTATCTACGATGGAGCGTTTGATCAGAAGGAAATATGAAGCTGGTTTTAAATTAAAAGTCGTTGAAGTGGCAAAAGAAATTGGTAACTGCGCTGCTGCAACAAAATTCGATGTGTCTGAGAAACTGGTGCGAGATTGGGGGAGGCAAGTAGATGTAAAAAAAAAAAATTGTGTCGTATTTTTGAACAGGCGTATAAATCGGGGTCTGATTTTATGATCGATTTTTTGGGTTTTAAGACCCGACTTATATGTGAGTGTATACGATACTTTTAATATAATCATTAGTTATGTTTAATTCCACCCAATTCCATGTTTATTTTGTTAATTGATGAGCTGAGAGGCAAGACCCCATTTAGGTAAAAGTCCTCAGGTGTTTCACTTTCTCTAATTGCATTACCGGTGTGCTTTATACTGTAAACTTTAGGCAACCACTGCTTTCTTGTAGTTTCATTATTTCGGTGTTTTCTGTTCCCTTTCACGCCATCCCATGGTTAGTTAGTGGCCTTTTGACCATTTAGTTTTGACGTATTAGGTTTTTAGATTTTGGCTTTGTTCTTAACATTTAGTTTTGTGGTTTACACCATTTTGGACTTTGTTAGGGTTAATAACAATGTTCATGACTTTGCTTATCTCAGTTCTTTTAACATTTTTTTGTTTAATTGTGGGTTTTCTTTGAATTTGGATTCATGAATTTTGTATATTTCTGATATTTTATTTAATGTTTGATCTTCATTATTAGTTACTTTTACACCTTAATAAAAGCATATGTGTCTGTGTGTCTTTCCAGTTGTTGTTTTCAATGGAAAGCCCATCACAAAACATTTTTACCAGGGGGAGTCAAGTTAAAGTTAGAAAATGGGGTTCATTAGAAAATGGAACAAAGCTTAACAAACCTGATAATGTCACTTCTCAATGTCATCTCCACCATTCTCACTTGCGCCACCTGCCTGGCAGTGCCGGCATTCCAGCAGAATAAAAGGTTTTGTCTCGTCCTTGTAACCTTGAATGGACGACCACCCAGATGTTGTTTTAGCAATCCGAAAAGGTGGAAATCACACAGTGTCAAATCTAATGAAAAAGGAGGATGTGGCAATACCTCAAACTTCAGTTTCTCCAGACAAGCCTTGGTGTTCTTGGCAGTGTGTCACTGTCTTGCAGCAAAAGGCCTCCTGGAGACAGCAGTCCTCGCTGCTTGGATTGAATAGCAGGCTTCACAGTGGTCTCCAGCAAGTCACAGTAACTTGGACTAGTGACTGCAGTACCCCTCGGCCTGTCATGTTCAACAATCACTTGAGTGCACGAGTGGCTGCGAGGACAAGACAAAGCCTTTTATTCTGCTGGAATCCGGGCCCTTCCAGGCAGGTTGCACAAGTGCATTGAGAAGGGTGGAGACGACATTGAGAAATGACATGATCAATTTTGTTAAGGCTCATTCCATTTTCTAATAAATCCCATTTTCTAACTTTAGCTTGACTCCCGCTCGTACTAATAAAATGCAATGCATTTGTCATTCCACTAGATGGTGCATCACAGACATTAACGCTGCTTTTATGAATCCCATACCAATAGACTTCTGGGGCTAGACGTGATTCTCAAATGGGGGCAACCCATTAAAAAGTGTGTAATGAAGATCACAAAGGCTGCACCCACAGGGCTTCTTCCTAAACCCCCCACCCATAATTCCTCCAGTCCATGTGCTTTAAACCAGTGCTGGCGTTTCTGGGAAAATGTGAAAGATACCGAACAAAAGACTTGATGTTGAGAGAAAGTAAAATGCTAAAATTGCTGTTATCCATTCAGGAGCTCAGTAGCACAAGATGACTGTAGCTTAATAATTAATTTGCATGTTGTAGTGAGCAACTGTGGAGACAAACACACACACACACACAGACCACCACAATTACTGGACTCCACACGTTTGAAAAGTGCCTCTGTCTGCTGTGATATCATTGTGTCATTTTAATTATTGCACCACTATGTAACATAACAACAGCAAACAGAGTTTAGACAAGCCACTGGATGCGTTAAAACACTAAGACTATTTTGTCATGGTATATTTGGATTTCCAATTAGGCAGTAATGTTAAATTTCTTTTTCTATTTGTTTAGTTGTGCAGTCAGAAGGTGGGTGCTGCAGGGTTTTAGGTGTGCTTTACTGGTGTTGTCAGGCAGCTTTGTTAATTCAGGTGTTTTGAGCACTGAAATCTGCATTTCCTTTGGCTTGTCGTTATCTGCTCTATTATTGGCAATCCTGACACACCATTTACTTGAAATTGCTGTGGCGAATGGCTGGGGACGATACCCAGCCAGGACACCCAGAAGGACTGGAGGAGGGATTACGCCTCCTCCAGACCACGAGGGGGCGACTGCCCTGGTGGCTATAGGGACCACGGGAAAGGAGCATGGAAGCTCAACCCTGTAGGGGCCCATGGTCACCGCCAGGGGGTGCCCAGATTGCTGTGGGGGAGAAGACCAGGGACACCTGGAGTGCTTCCAGGTGCACAGCCGACACTTCCGCCACACCAGGGAGTGCCGGCAGGAGCTCATTGGGAGGCACCTGGAGCACGTCCGGGTGGATATAAAAGGGGCCGCCTCCCTCCATTCGAGAGCTGGAGTCGGGTGGAAGAAGGACAGAGCTCGGAGGAGAGGAGTGGGGCGGACCAAAAGAGAAAGGCATTGGAAAAAGAGGCCTGTACTGTGGGTGAAAAGTATGGGAGTACTGGGTTGTGTGCTGTCACTTGTATATAGTATGTTCAATAAACGTGTGTGGTGTTAACCCTACGGTGTCCGCCTGTCTGTCCGGGCCGGCTTCCACAATGCATCTTTTGTAGTTCATATTTTCATGAACATAGTTGCCAGTTCTTTCAGGGTTACATTGACACTTACACTATCATTGTTAATGATGGATAACACACATACAGCACTTACAACAAAGTGTCATTTATGTTTACCACTCGTCCATTGATGCCGTTGAATGCCAATGTATAACGTGATGTTACAGGAAGGTCTTTCCTTTGCATCAGGTTATGCTTATTTATAACATGTGCAATGAGATCTTTGCACACCTGACATACATTTATATATCTAATAGGTTTTTATTAGGAAACTTGATGACTGTAGACGGTTCATCGTTAACTGATGCTTCCTGTCTGTCGGACCATATTAACGAGCACCTCTGATCTTTGCAGTTCAAAATCACAGCCTCTACTTTGAGTGCCACCTTGATTGTTTAGCTTTCAACCCGTCTTAGGTGGGTGGCCCAGCTAGTCAAGTAATCAAAGGGCTTAATTAAGTTTCATTGTTCCCATTTTTTACTTCTTCAGTCTAGGCTTTCATAACACCTTGAGACAGTAGTGCCAGTTAGAAAAATTGAAAAGATGAAAACAGGAACCTTCTTCTGGCCCCCCAAAGTGTCCTACTGTGCATCGTCTGTGGTTGTCCTCCTTCATTTTGACTGAGAGTAGGACAGAGCATCCCGCACTCTTGATAAGCACATCACGTGACCGGATTGTCACTTCCAGCCCGTTCATTCCACACAATCCAATGTGGAATTTACATTTAAAATGAAAGGAATGAAAAATACAAATTAAAGTAATTAAATCATTTATTTTGAAACAGTTTATCAACATGGGATGAATTGAGAGTTTTTTCCAAAAGTATAATGCAATAAATGCAGTGGGTTGGCACCCTGCCCGGGACTGGTTCCTACCTTGCTCCCTGTGTTGGCTGGGATTGGCTCCAGCAGACCCCCGTGACCCTGTATTCGGATTCAGCGGGTTGGAAAATGGATGGATGGATGGATAATACAACAAAAAAAAGAAATATAGGTATGTTGACTGCGGTGGGTTGGCACCCTGCCCGGGATTGGTTCCTGCCTTACGCCCTGTGTTGGCTGGGATTGGCTCCAGCAGACCCCCGTGACCCTGTGTTCGGATTCAGCGGGTTGGAAAATGTATGGATGGATGGTATGTTGAAATTTTTTTATATCAAGTCTTGTTTTGTAAATTGTGATATTTTTTGAGTTATAAGAAAATTTGTATTTAAGATTATTTAGCTTAGTTAAATAAAATTTGTCAAGTAAATTTGGTTTACCTGATTGGCAGAGTTATTTGCTAAAAAAAAGGGAAAAGCAAATTTATTGACGTGATATAAAATTTTCACTTGCTTAGATTTGCTCAGATTTCTTTTTTTTTTTTTTGCCATGTATGAAAAGTTTGTTTTGATATTAGATGGTGGCAGACTTTGGAGAATAGTTTAAGATATAGATGACAGACAGAAAAGTAAAAGGCATTGTACAAAATAAAAAGGGGAAATTGCAGTGTTAAAGTAGGTATGACGGCAGCAGTCAGAAACACACAGAAAATGCGCTCAGGTATAAGCAGTAATTTATTTAAATTTATCATATTAAAATGTACAGTGCAAGCAATGAATGAAAAGTGTTTTTAATAATGACACAAACCCTGATATTAGAATGTTAAAATTGTCCGATGGAATCGGTAGTACTTCGTATTACCAGCAGATGGCAGTACGCCCTTTCTTTTCAACCTGCTCGTTTATTACAGTTTTTCTGAATTGCTAAAACACTAAATTCTATTGTAAAAACTAAACTGTCAACTACCAAAACTCTTTCATCAAATCAATCCCACAGTTGTCAAAATCTTAAACACTATTCATCTGGTTAGGACACAATTTGCAAATATGAATCTCCCATTTACCAAAACTCTAAACACATTCTCAAACACGAAACACATTTAGCAGTGTGGTGCACTTGTACCCAGAATGGTGCGCAAAGGCTACAGAAGTTAAACACAACTAACACACTGTTTTCATCATTTACACACTACCACTCAAAATTGAAAACACGTGTCCAATCAGTGAACCCAATTAGTAAACAGTATATAAGCCTAGCGAAATGCAAATGGCATGAGTGGATCCAACAATGGAGCAATACAATAGAAGAGGAAGAGGAGTCCGTGTCAGAGGTGGTGGGCAAGGACTAAGACCAAGAAGAAGATCTGTAATTTTAAATGACATGCGAGCAACTGTCATAGATCATGTTCTGGTGCATGGCATGACTATGAGGGAGGCAGGGCACCGTGTGCAACCAAACCTAAGCAGGTTCTCAGTAGCTACTATAATCCGGACCTTCAGAGAAGAAAACAGGTAAAAAGTATACTTGTCTCAGTAAGGGGACAATGAAAAATAATTTCTCCATGGTACTGTGTTTGAAAACATTTACTGAAAACTTTTTTTTAGAATTGAAAGACGGCCACATGAGGGTGGAAGAACACGCATGTGCTCACAACACCTGGAGACACTTATTGTGGATATGGTCCGTCAAAATAATGCAATTCGACTGCGTGAAATACAGCAGCGGATTATAGAAGACAACATACATTTTGAGGGAATAAATAGTGTGAGTCTGTCAACAATTGACCGTGTCCTGCAACGCAACAAGATAAGGATGAAACAAGTTTATCGGGTACCATTTGAGCGAAACTGTGAGAGAGTGAAAGAGCAATGATGTCAATATGTGCAAGTAAGTAAACTTTTACAGTAAACTCAGTACTAGAATGTATACTGTATTGTCTGGGATGCAGCACATGTATACATCAAACTGTGTCATTTACAGAACTAAATGTAGTTTGTTGTCACTGTGTACAGAGAATCTTTGAGCTTGACTCAATGGTTAGGCCTCATGAATACATATTTGTGGAAGAAGCTGGATTCAATCTAGCAAAAAGGAGAAGAAGAGGTCGCAATGTCATAGGTCAACGTGCCATTATTGAACTGCCTGGCCAGCATGGTGGAAATGTAACTATCTGTGCTGCCATCAGCAGCTATGGGGATCTCCACAGTCATGTTACTGTTGGGCCATACAACACCGAACTTCTAGTAACATTCCTGGATAGTCTACGGGACGCTTTGCTTAAGCAGAGAGATCACGAGCAGGCAGAGCATCCCATGTATGTAATCATTTGGGACAATGTGAGCTTTCACCGTGATCCAAGAATACGCGATTGGTTTCACAATGAGCAGCATTTTATGAATGTGTTTCTTCCACCATACTCTCCCTTTTTGAACCCTATTGAGGAGTTTTTCTCGGCATGGAGATGGAAAGTATACGACCGAAACCCTTATACACAGGAAAATCTACTTCAAGCAATGACTGGAGCGTGTGGTGAGATAGGAGTGGAATCTTGCCAGGGCTGGATTCGGAATGCTAAAGGATTCTTTCCTCGTTGCCTTGCAAGGAAGACCACAGCATGTGATGTGGATGAAGTCCTGTGGCCTGACCCAGCACAGAGGCGTGATGCTGAGGCAGAATAAATTATCTGAATATGCTGTAAAAATATAAACATTTTTTTTATATATATATATATAACTTTTTTGCTGCAGTTCTTTTTTTGTTAAAATGTGAGTACAAGAATAAATGAATGAATAAATAAATATTATTTTCTCGCTGTCCCACAGTGTTTTGTATTTATTTATGTAGTGTGTAATCGTTGCTAAGTTGTGTTTGCACATTGGCTGGTTTTGTGTGGTTTTTGACAGTAGTGCTTGATTTTGAGTAAAGTTAAAATAGTTTTGGGTCAAATGTTTGGTTTTGCAAGACAAGTTGAAGGTTTTGTGAGTGTAGCTTGAATTTTAGAGTTTGTGTTTAGTGTTTTGAGACAAAGAAATGAGATTTTAGGAAATGTGTTTTAGCAATTCAGAAAAACTGTAAAGGGGAGCAGTGACAACAATGGGAGCGCAACATGCAGGTATCGCAATCCCTTTAACGAGAGCAGTTGCATTGGGTTTTTTAAAAGATGAATCTTCCTCTGCGGCTAATGCATTGTAAAAAGCACTTGATTAAAAAATGAAATTAACATGGCAGTTTAAAATATTCAATCAACTGCTCTAATTTATGTTTACAGAACACTGGTAAGAAGGCAGGAACCAGACCTAGTAGCCATCAGTCTATAACAGGGTTGTCCAACTCTGGTCCTGGTGGGCCGCAGTGGCTGCAGGTTTTCTTTCTAATCATCTTAATTAGTGAGCCGTTTTTCTGCTGCTGATTAACTTCTTTTGTCTTCGTTTTAATTGACGTGACTCAGATCCCTTAGTTGTTTCTTTGTCCTTAATGAGCAGCCAAACATTAATGAGACACAAAACAAGCCACCATTTGACCAGCTAAACTGATAATAAAGAAAGGTGAAGGTCTCGGTCATGGTGGTCTGCTCAGGTCACCAAAACATGTTGACGGTGGTCTTAGAAAAAACAGTGGCAGAATGAGAGCAGCAACAAGTCATGATATTCAATAACAGCTTTAATTTAATTTACAGCAACTCATTAAGAAACTAGTTGGAGTGAAATTGGCTGGAGTTTGACGTTCCAGTGTAACTGATCATCCATTGGGTCATTTCACATCTCATTCCTTTTAGGCTGCCATTTAATGAAGAAACGAATCAATTCAGAGGACTGAATCCTTAAATACAGGGCTATTAAAATGAAGGGAAAAGGAGTTAATTAGCAGTGAAAGCTGCTTGCTGATTAGGAAAAGGGTTAAAATGAAAACCTACAGCAACTGCGGCCCTTCAGGACTAGAGTTGAACACCCCTGGTCTACAACATCGCAATTTCATGCACTCCCACCCATACTCACTCATTTGGGGTCAAATTAGAGTCACCAAGTTGCCAGAAGACCATGCAGACTCCATATAAACAAAGGCAGGATTTGATCCCAGATCTCTGGCTCAGTGAGGCGGTAGCAGCATTAACACGTGTGCCACCTAATTTGAATATTATTTACACATATACTAGGGGGCTCCACCCCCTGCTCGCCTCGCTCTCCCACTCCCGGGTTTGGTTAACCGGGTATATGATTTAAAGAGATTGTTATTTTCATGGGAATTGTTACATACTCTTTTGACTCTATGTTGCATCGCTTCTCCGTGATCAGAAATATACACCTGACCAAATTGTGGTTTCTTTGAAATTAAACTTGTCGTAGCTTTAATTGTTGCAGGACCACAGATTCTTATAGCTTATGGTCCATTATTGTGTAGATCTACATTCTGAGCATTAAATGATGCGAACGCAAAAAGATTATTGTAGTCTCGGTTATTTTACCTGTAGTGTTTGTGAATTTCACTTTCACCAAACAACAAATCTTTTAATTCTCGCGGATACGCCTCTTCATTGCAATACTACTTTTCCCTGATGGCAACACAAATTAGATGATCTAAAAGTCTCCAACTTAAATTTTAAAGCCTTACAATATCTACATACTTCTGACATATCACCTATGTCCATATATTCGATCTCTTTTTGCTGTTCCGTTATTTCACCGAGTAATAATTTCCATTTGTTTGTGCTAATGTGATCTTTACTTTCTTTTTTTTTGATACTTTCGAATTCCACCGCTTTCATAATCTCTAACCAGCTCTGCATGTGTATCGCACCAATGTTTTTGAGCGTCTTTATGAAGTCTTTTATTTCTGACCCCGATGGGATACGAGGTTTTCAATTCCACTTGGTCCGGGCTGATTATTACTTTCCTTATTTTCAGAATTTGCACATAGCTGCTCTTTCTTCTTCGCTTAGTCTTTGACGTGCCATCTAGAACGTATATAATTTTTAAGAGCAGGGAGCACATGAAGTGTGTCTGCCAAAAGCATTCCAACAACTGAGAGATTAGATGTCCATGATCTTGTTTTAAATTGTTTGTAAGTAGGGTTGTGATGTGCAAAAGTGACCCTCACACGGGTTTTGCTTCCAAAGGTTGTAAAGTCTAGTCTTGCGGGACGTCAAAGTGTATTTCCGAGAACATCATGTCTCGACCCAAATTTTTTTTATTATAATAGAGAGATATTTAAAATGAAAGCCCATCTCATTTCTGAATCTTCTATTTTCCTTACAGGCCAAGCAAGATCTTTTCCTGGTTGTAATGTTCATCACAGAGGTACACCTTTCCAGTTTGGAGCAAGCAGGTAACCAGACTTGCACACTTTTGGGATTTGGGAGAAATGGTTAATTTTTAATGATAACTTATACATCTGTAGTTTTGTAATGATGATTATAATACACATGCTCCTTTAATGTGACAAGTGACATCCTTCACGTCTTCTATAACTCAGTGATGGCCAATGTGATTTTTTACACTGTGGTGTGCTGGGCTGGTAACATCACTTCAAGAGTGGCCCACTGAATCAACAAGCTAATTTAAAAGGGCAGACTCAGTTATGGGACACACTCTGGACCCCCTGGAGGTCATAAAAGAGGAGAAATTTAAAACCAAACTGATTACCATTATGAACAATGCAGCACATCCTCTCTCTGACACACCAACACTAAAGACCTTCAGCCAATAACTCACTTAGCAGAAGTGTGTCAAGGAACACTATGGGGGGTCTCCTTTATATGAGTCTTCTTCTTCTTGAGTAGCTATTCTCATTTTTATATGGGGTTCCCAAATTTTTTTTTGCTTAGACTTCTCCAATAGAGGTTTTGGTGTGATTTTTATGGCCGGATGCCTTTCCTGAGGCCAACTCTTTCCATTTGCCTTGACCCCAAAATGGAGACTGGGTTGGGTTCCTTTATACCAATGGCAATACAAGTCCAATTTGATTTTTCACATACAAATTATAAGTCCAGTACAGTATGCAATGAAATGCTTAGATAGTCAACTCCTATGACTGAACCTTGAGACAATAACAATACATCTCTCTATTATATATAAAAATCCTTCGACGCAAAGAGACTTTTGGGAGACGAGACTTTTTGGATCAGAGATTTTTTCAAGTCCCGGTGAGACAAGACTTTTGTCTTGACATTTTTTCAAGTCACACCCTCCTTTTGAACATTTTCAAACAAGACCACAGTCCTTTAGCACGAAGAAACGAGGAAGTCAAATGAATTAACGCCAAAAATGATGATCAGTTACACAGCAAATTGTTTAAATATGTATCAATAGACTAAGCTGAAACAGTTGGTGGTGATCGTGCGAAAGATGAAAACATCAGCTTACAATATCCTGAAGAATATCTACAACCGTTAACAAGGTCTGATGTTCCACCAACATGATTACTGTAGAAAGAAGGATGTATCCAAGTAAGGTAATGTAGTACATCTTCTGCAGATAACATTAGACACCAAAGGAGGTCTTGATATGCCATTCGTATTAAAACGTTAACAGTTTCCCATTAGAATGCTTTTGCAAAGACAATTAACAAATCTCAGAGCCAAACATTTGAAAAAGTCGTTTTATTTAATAGAGAGAAAGAAATGAAATTCAGTCACCGGTTGTTATAAGTTACGTTGATGCAAATGTAACACTTGAAATTAAAATTTAAATATGCTTAAATTGTACATCCGCATCCCCATATGCGTGCAGTTGAACCGCAAAGAGGCTAGCGAGTAGTGCAGACCCAGGGGGGCTGGCGAGCGAAGTGAGCAGGGGGCGAAGCCTCCTAGTACCTATTGTGGAAGATGACCCGGACGCAGACAGGCAGACACGTTCAGCTCACGCCACACATGTTTATTTACAGAATCCATTATTTACAATAAGTGCACAACAAACCCCAAAGTCCCCAAAAGTCGTGGCCACCATCAAATGCCTCACTTCTTCAGGCCACCTCCTTGCCTCCTCCCAGAGTTTGTCCTTCTTCCAACCGACTCAAGCACCTGAATGGAGGGAGGTGGCCGATTTTATCCACACCCAGATGTGCTCCAGGTGTCTTACGATGAGCTTCTGCCGGCACTCCCCAGTGTGGCGGAAGTACCGGCTCTGCACCCGGAAGCACTCTAGGTGTCCCCGATCCCCCCAGTACTTCCGGGTGTGGTGGAAGTGCTGAGGTCCAGGGCTCCCAAGGCATTGGGGCACCCCCTGGTGTTGACTCCTACAGGGTTGAGCTTCAAAGCTCTGTAAACGTGATCCCCATAGCCACCAGGGCGGTCGCCCCCACGTGGTCTGGGGGAGGCGTAAGCCCTCCTCTGGTCCTCCGGGGCATCCCAGCCGGGTCGCCCCCCCAGCCACCTGTGACACTATATAAATTCATAGATCAATAATAAATATGAAATGAACAATAATGATAATAATAATTAGAATATTAGAACACTCTAGACGAGAACAGGCCATTCAGCCCAACAAAGCTCACCAGTACTATCCACTTATTTCTTCCAAGAAAACATCAAGTCGAGTTTTGAAAGACCCTAACGTCTTACTGTCTACCACACTACTTGGTGGCTTATTCCAAGTTTCTATCGTTCTTTGTGTAAAGAAAAACTTCCTAATGTTTGTGCGAAATTTACCCTGAACAAGTTTCCAACTGTGTCCCCGTGGTCTTGATGAACTCATTTTAGAACAATAGTCTCAATCCACTGGACTAATTGCCTTCATAATTTTAAATACTTCAATCAGGTCACCTCTCAATCTTCTTTTGCTTAAACTGTAAAGGCTCAGCTCTTTTAATCTTTCCTCATAATTCAACCCCTATAGCCCTAGAATCAGCGTAGTCGCTCTTCCCTGGACTTTTTCTTGTGCTGTTATGTCCTTTTTGTAGCCTGGAGACCAAAACTGCACACCGTACTCAAGATGAGGCCTCACCAGTGCATTATAAAGGTTGAGCAGAACCTCCTGTGACTTGTACTCCACACATCGTGCTATATATCCTAACATTCTGTTAGCCTTCTTAATGGCTTCTGAACACTGTCGGGAAGTCGATAGCTTAGAGTCCACTATGACTCCTAAATCCTTCTCATAAGGTGTACTCTCGATTTTCCGACCGCCCACTGTGTATTCAAACCTAACATTTTTACTTCCAATGTGTAATACTTTACATTTACTGACATTAAATTTCATCTGCCACAAATCTGCCCAAGCCTGTATGCTATCCAAGTCCTTCTGTAATGATATAACGGATTCCAAATTATCTGCTAATCCACCTATCTTGGTATCATCTGCAAACTGAACCAGCTTGTTACTTATATTCCTATCTAAATCATTTATATATATTAAAAATAGCAGCGGCCCTAGCACTGCCCCTTGCTGGTCACCACTCTTAACATCAGCCAATTCTGATGAGGTTCCTCGCACCATCACCCTCTGCTTCCTGTGTCTGAGCCAATTCTGCACCCATCTAAAAACATCACCCTGAACTCCCACCTCTTTTAATTTGATGCCCAACCTCTCATGTGGCACCTTATCAAATGCTTTCTGAAAGTCCAGATAAATAATATCATAAGCTCCACTTTGATCGTATCCTTTTGTTGCCTCCTCATAGAATTCCAGCATGTTAGTAAAACACGACCTCCCTCTTCTGACCCCATGCTGACTGTTCCTAATAACTCCTGTCCTTGCCAGGTGTTGCTCGATCTTATCCTTAATAATTCCTTCCATTAATTTTCCTGTGATGAATGTTAAGCTTACTGGCCTATAGTTGCTTGGATCTGCCCTGTCACCCTTTTTATATAATGGGATGATATTTGCCATTTTCCAGTCCTTCGGAATCTCTCCAGTGCGCAGTGACTTCCTAAAAATATGTGTCAAGGGTTAATATATGTACTCACTAGCCTCCTTAAGAACACGAGGATAAATATTATCTGGTTATTATTAGTCATCATCAGTCATCATCCAACCCACTATATCCTAACACAGGGTCACGGGGGTCTGCTGGAGCCAGTCCCAGCCAGCACAAGGCACAAGGCAGGAAACAAACCCTGGGCAGGGCGCCAGCCTACTGCAGGGCCTAATAATTGGTTTTGCCTAATTTTATTTTTACATTTTGTTTCTTTTTTTACCTCTTCCTTCATCCTGTAAAGTACTTTGAGCTATATCATTTGTAAGAAAATTTGCTATATAAATAAATGTTGTTGTTATTTAGATAGATAGATAGATAGATAGATAGATAGATAGATAGATAGATAGATAGATAGATAGATAGATAGATAGATAGATAGATAGATAGATAGATAGATACTTTATTAATCCCAAGGGGAAATTCACATACTCCTGCAGCAGCATACTGATACAAAAAACAATATTAAATTAAAGATTGATAAGAATGCAGGTAAAAACAGACAATAACTTTGTATAATGTTAACATTTACCCCCCCCGGGTGGAAATAAAGAGTCTCATAGTTTGGGGGAGGAACGATCTTCTCAGTCTATCAGTGGAGCAGGATGGTGACAGCAGTCTGTCGCTGAAGCTGCTCCTCTGTCTGGAGATGATCCTGTTTAGTGGATGCAGTGGATTCTCCATGATTGACAGGAGTCTGCTCAGCGCCCGTCGCTCTGCCACGGATGTCAAACTGTCCAGCTCTGTGCCCACAATAGAGCCTGCCTTCCTCACCAGTTTGTCCAGGCGTGAGGCGTCCTTCTTCTTAATGCTGCCTCCCCAGCACACCACCACATAGAAGAGGGCGCTCGCCATAACCGTCTGATAGAACATCTGCAGCATCTTATTGCAGATGTTGAAGGACACCAGCCTTCTAAGGAAGTATAACTGGCTCTGTCCTTTCTTACACAGAGCATCAGTATTTAGTGTGGTCGTATGAAATTTACCTTCATAGAAAGGTAGCAGCAGGGCCCGGCATTACCCAGGTCAATCATTTTAAGGCAGAACTATTTAAGTTCTGTTCGGCAGCAGAAGATACTTTCCTGCTTCCAGTTTCCTTTCTTAGAAGTCGTAATTTTGATGAAAAAGTGAGTAAATACTAATAAAATTCAAAAGGAAATATTTTTCTCTCAGATGATAATTATGTGTGACAAACCACTATGACGCTGGATTGTGTATTTCACTGTGCTTCAATATATAACACACAAACGACACATTTTGACTGTTGTCAATGCCACAGAAAGGTTTGGGGTAGCTGCCCCGTGTAATGTAAGTTGGTTTCAAAAAGAAAAGATTGGAGAGATCGTGGTCACACTGAGTTCAAGACAGAACTGATTTGTAGGATACAAAATGGTGGTTTTATGGTCGCGTAGAAGAAGTGAGGTCATCAGGCCCGGAACTGGAAGTGACGTCATCATGGCCAGGCAGAATTTCCTGTAACTGGTCTGCAGAGGAAAGAGAGAAAGGATCAGTGCACTCCGCCACCCCCTGGTCTGGCATGGAATTGCCCTCATTCAGGTCCTTTAGCTGCCTCTCATACACACGTGTGTGACACAGTATATACGGTATCATTGTTCATTATTATTATCATTTGTTTCATTATTATTCTTTCTGCACTTCTGACTTTGTACCTTTAGTGTTTTGCACATTTTACAGTAGAAAGATCAAATTTAATAAATATGTCGTTTCTCACGCCAAAAAATGCAATGCTTTTTTACATGATTTTTTTTGAGAAAAAATGTAAAACTAAGGAAGTTAATTAGGAATCTCAGATTATTTCACTTTGAAATGTAAAGCTGTACAATATGTGATTTTGTTGAAATTGTCTTCATTTTCCAGCTTGCTGTTGCCGTTGTTAGTAGTGTGCTTTCCAGACGTTCACCAGGCCGTATTTTTGTTTTTTGCTAGCCCTAAAAATCACACTGCTGGCACCGTCCTTGGGAGACATGTTTCTGTTATTATTACGTAACAAACCATTTCTTACTGATAAGGAATGTTTTTGTTTTTTTTTTCCATACAGGTCCTTCTATTCAAAATTTAAAATGTGGGCTAAACAGAGGAAAGTGTTTGTGGAATGCTCAAAATAACATTTCTACATGGACTTGATTCCCGCAGGTATTTTTAATTCTGGTGAAACCCCTTCATTATATTTTTCCACTTCCTTTATTTGATTAGTGCTTCCTTAGACATTTTTAAACTAATAAAGAAGCAAACTGCAAGCAGGCTCTGCTCTTATCTCAAAAATGACTTTAAAAAATAATATTCCACAAACCAGCATATCCACATTTGTAAAAATGGAATCCGTAAAAAACAAACCCACGCACTCATACACAGTAATTACTTTGCTGTTTTGTAATGAATACTTGCATTAAAGGAAAATTATCATAATAGATAGATAGATAGATAGATAGATAGATAGATAGATAGATAGATAGATAGATAGATAGATAGATAGATAGATAGATAGATAGATAGATAGATAGATAGATAGATAGATATGAAGGATGCTATATGATAGATAGAGTGAAAGGCACTATATGATAGATAGATAGATAGATAGATAGATAGATAGATAGATAGATAGATAGATAGATAGATAGATAGATAGATAGATAGATAGATAGATAGATAGATAGATAGATAGATATGAAGGATGCTATATGATAGATAGAGTGAAAGGCACTATATGATAGATAGAGTGAAAGGCACGATAGATAGATAGATAGATAGATAGATAGATAGATAGATAGATAGATAGATAGATAGATAGATAGATAGATAGATAGATAGATAGATAGATAGATAGATAGATAGATAGATAGATAGATGAAGGATGCTATATGATAGATAGAGTGAAAGGCACTATATGATAGATAGAGTGAAAGGCACGATAGATAGATAGATAGATAGATAGATAGATAGATAGATAGATAGATAGATAGATAGATAGATAGATAGATAGATAGATAGATAGATAGATAGATAGATAGATACTTTATTAATCCCAAGGGGAAATTCACATACTCCAGCAGCGCCTTACTGATACAAAAAAAAACAATATTAAATTAAAGATTGATAATAATGCAAGTAAAAACAGACAATAACTTTATATAATGTTAATAATGTTAGAATAATGACTGTTTCTTTCTGTTCATATTCTGATCTTGGTCACCAGAAACCCCCCAGTGAATACAAAGCTACCCACTGGCACAGGACACCTGGGGCTGCTGGGAATTGCAGTCCAATTTAGTAGCTCTTCCACATCTGCTGTGTGCCAAGACCGTAAAAAATGTTTTGCTCTGTTAAACAGTAATAAGTAATGTAGATGCCACATGGGCTGGACGGGCATCCCAGCCAGAAGAGGGGATGGTTCCTTACCCGGATGGGAGACTCCTAACAAGCAGATAGGCAACCTGGCCCGGCAGGAGAAGGGGATCAGACACAGAAAGAAGGACTAGAAGGGATGGATGGACAGCCCACTGGAAAGGAAAGAATCCCCTCACCATGCTAAATGGCAGCAGCCCCGAATATAGGTACCTACTGGGAAGCCAGCAGGGCATGCTGGGAAATGTAGTCTGGCAAAGCAGCCCCTCTGAGGTCACTGGGTGCTGCAAGAGTGCGGTGACGGGAGACAAGCTTTCTGCTGTAATGGACTTTCACATGACCCGGAAGTGCTTCCATCGGGCAGTGGCCTTAGCACCGGAAATAATAAAAGGGACCACACTCCCTTACCCTGGTGAGTCAGAGCTGGCAACACTCAACTGGAGGAGGGCAGTGCGGTGGTGAGAGTATTGTGAAGAGAAGAATTGTGATTTGTAGAGAGAGATCACTTGTGTCTTTGTTACCTGTGGAGGATTTGGTGAATAAACCATCCTTTATTTGAAACCGGGACTTTGTGTGTGTTCGTGTTTGGGCAACACTGGTTTTTTTATCACAGTGACTATTAGCGGCACTAGAGCAGGCCCCCTAAACCACCAAATAACAACTACATAGCTTAACTGTACGGGGCCTTAGCACAGTTTCCCCTACTGAAAGATTTAATAAAGTAAGAAATTAATCAAATTGGGGCATATCCTCTATTCAATAAGATATACTACCATTAAAAATAAAACTAGACAGTCACTTGGACAGATATTTAAACGGCAAGATGGTGTTCTTTTGCCCTGGTATTCTTATTTTACTAGGAAAATATTTGTTTAAGCAGCAGTGCCCACGCTTTATTGAACTGTGCACTTTAGCCTTTCCGTGAAGCCACTTACTTTGAATTTGTGGAATGTGACCTACCTCTCATAGCTCTGTTTTTTACCGCTCCTTTTTTTACAATGGCACTGAAGCCTTGCTGTTGTAACGAATGAATTATAAAGAGAGAATACTCTGAAGCCACCTAGAGCCATTCTTGCATTTTCATCCCCACATGCCTGTCCCAGTCGGGGTCTTTTTAGCTGTTTTGATCTTATGTTAAAAGGTGAGTCTAAGGTCATCTTTTAATGATTTTATTCCACAATGCCTTGGTGTCTTAAAAAAAAAAAACTAAGCTTTGAAATGTCTCTGCTGTTTTACTACCTTAGATATTTAAAACATCTGATAATCCAGAAGTTTTCCAGAGTAACAAAGCCATTTGTGAAGTGATTAGTGAAGGACGGACTTTGTAGGTGTGACAAAGGGAATAAGATAACGCAAAGTGAAAATCCAACATCAAAGTATCCTTTCAAATGGAATTTCCTTTAAGAAAGCAACATAATCACACAATAGGCAAGCACGTCACCTTATAGAACAGAGTGACAGAATAAAGTGTGGAGTCTGTCACCAGCTAGCTCCTCCTCATGCATCAGCTATACTGTATGCGCCCATGAATTATCAAATCATGCAATTTAGAATCAGTGAAGATGAAGCCTCTAGTGGCAACACTGGGCTCAAGGTTAGGAGAAGGTACACTGAGGCAAACATCCAAACTCATTCATGGGCTGCATCAGGAGTGGGCAGGAGGAGGAGTATAGGATCCTAATCAAGGACTTTGTTAAATGGTGCGACTCAAACCACCTACACCTGAACACCAGCAAAACCAAGGAGATGGTGGTGGATTTTAGGAGGCACAGATCATCACGTGATCATCAGAGGTGACTGTGTGCAGAGGGTGCAGACCTATAAATACCTGGGAGTGCAGCTGGATGATAAATTGGACTGGACTGCCAGTACTGATGAGGACAGAGCTGACTATACTTCCTTAGAAGGCTGGCGTCCTTCAACATCTGCAATAGGATGCTGCAGATGTTCTATCAGACGGTTGTGGTGAGTACCCTCTTCTACGCGGTGGTGTGCTGGGGAGGCAGCATAAAGAAGAGGGACGTCTCACGCCTGGACAAACTGGTGAGGAAGGCAGGCTCTATTGTAGGCACGGAGCTGGACAGTTTGACATCTGTGGCAGAGCGATGGGCGCTGAGCAGACTCCTATCAATCACGGAGAACCCACTGCATCCACTGAACAGGATCATCTCCAGACAGAGGAGCAGCTTCAGCGACAGACTGCTGTCACCGTCCTGCTCCACTGACAGACTGAGGAGATCGTTCCTCCCACACACTATGTGACTCTTCAATTCCACCTGGGGGGGTAAACGTTAACATTATACAAAGTTATTGTCTGTTATACCTGCATTGTTATCACTCTTTAATTTAATATTTTCTTTATCAGTATGCTGCTGCGGGAGTATGTGAATTTCCCCTTGGGATTAATAAAGTATCTATCTATCTATCTATCTATCTATCTATCTATCTATCTATCTATCTATCTATCTATCTATCTATCTATCTATCTATCTATCTATCTATCCTGCCTACTATAATAAAATTAATATCTATCTATCTATCTATCTATCTATCTATCTATCTATCTATCTATCTATCTATGTATCTATCTATCTATCTATCTATCTATCTATCTATCTAAAGACGTTTCATTTTATTTGGAAAATGTTATTGCAGACAAAACTATCTAAAACAGAGCATTACAAAATACAATTCAAAGTATTTGTACGAGCCACTGTACTAATTCATTTCCTAATTTTAAACACTTCTATCATGTCTTCTCTTACACTGAAAAGGCTCAGCTCTTTCAATTTCTCCTCATATATCTTAACTCTTAATCCCTGAATCTGCCTGACCGCTCTTAATTGGGCTTTTTCTAGCACTATTATGTATTTTTTGTAGTTTGGAGACCAAAACTGCACCCAGTACTCCAGATGAGGCCTCACCAGTGTGTTATAAAGCTTGAGTAGAACCTCTTGTGACTTGTACTCCACACATCAAGGCGCTATATAACCTCACATTCTGTTAGCCTTCCTAATGGCTTCTGTAGACTGTCTGGCAGTTGATAGTGTTGAGTCCACTGCAACTTTCTAAGTCCTTCTCATAAGGAATACTTTCAATTTTCTGACCCCCCATTGTGTATTCAGACCTAATATTTTTACTTCCAACATGTAATAATTGACATTTACTGACATTCAAGCTTGTATGTAGTCCAAGTCCCTTTGTGATGATTCAATTGATTCGAGATTATCTGCCAATCTACACATCTTGGTATCATCTGGAAATGTAATCATCTTGTTACTTATATTCTTATCCAAATGATTTATATTTCTTCAAAATGGCAGCAGCCCCAGCACTGACCCTGTGGATCCCTCTCTTAACATCACCAAATTCAGATAAGGTTCCTCACACCATAACCCTCTGCTTCCTGTGTATGAGCCAGTTTTGCCTCCATCTGCACTTCACACCCTGAACTTCCACTTCTTTTAGTTTGATGCCCACCCTCTCATGTGGCACCTTATCAAATGTTTTCTGAAAGTCGAGATAAATCATTTCATAGGCTCCATTCTGATCATAACCCTTTGGTTATTGCTGGTACCCCACTCAGACTGGAGCAGTTGAAGAAATGGTCCAAAGACAGAAACCTTTTCACATTCTTTAAAGATGTTCCTCTGTCTTTTCATTACCAAAACAGCTCAGTGCAGTTCAGGGTTGTAGGATCAGAACGTATCCGAGGAGCATTTGGAGATGAGCAGGATGTGATTCTGAACGGAGAGCCCGTCCACCACAGGTACATTCACTCACACACCCACATACACTTATATGTTGCCCATTTAGAGCCATTAACTAAAATGACAAGAATGGGATGAGTGAAGAAAAGGTAAAAACACAAGGAAAATGTGCGAACTCCACACAGACATGGATTTGAACCCAAGAATTAGAAGACTGTGAGGCAGCAGCACTAACCACAAACCCAAATACATTCTTAAGTCAATGTATTTTGTAGCTTGATTTCATAATTCAGTAGTTAAATCCGTCTGCGAGTTTGTTTTATTATGTCCCAACAAAGTAACTGGGAGTCGGGCGATTCCCGGCCTGTTCTGTGGACCTCATGTTGTTTTCATAACCACATTTTAAGATTTGTGAAAAACAAGGCACTTGTCCGATTCTGGGAATGGTCAGGAAGACTGTGAATGAGGGTAATGGGGATTCCATTTTATTGTGTTTTATAAAGGTGTGAGACGGACAGCCTCATGGAAAGCTGCCCTTCGCATTGTCTGTTTGCCAGAGAAAACAAAAATCCAGGATACAGCGCTGTCTGGAAACTTCACCGAGTCACTTCTGATAAAGCAGTTCTCATTGTTTCAAATAAACTGAGATGTCCTTTCTCGTCCCGCTGGTTCCCGCTGTTGCATCCAAAGCTACCAACTGTACTCAGTTTTCAGAAAATATTGAATCAGAGCAAATTCAAACAAAATTGGTGTAACATTCAGGTGCGTTTGGGGGCTTAACTGATATGAAAGTTGGAGCATTTCACATTTTTTACATACTTCATCACAGAGTTACATAGATATCACATTTTTATTTATTAAATAATTTTTGTCTTTCAAAAATAAGAGTGATAATAGAATGTAATTACACGTGGTGGTGGACTTCATTAAACTTCATGCCTGCTTATTAACAGCAGCATACAATGCCATGGAGGTAACAAGCAATGACAAACAGGCTTGTGGTCAAAGTCAAAGCAAACTTTATTGTCATCTCAACCATATACAAGTATACAGATAGACGAAATTGCGAAGCTCAGAGTCCACAGTGTAACAACATGATGTGCAAATAAAAAATAAAATTAAATAAAAATGTAAAATTTCAATTAAGATTTAAAATGAAACTTAAAACACAAACAAGACAAGACATTGTGCAAAGACAAGACAAAGAAGTAGCACCAATATTGACGTGTAGTAAGCAATATACTGTACACATTGATGCAATGTATGGTATTATGCAATCTAGATACATAAATATAGTCAATTAATATGTAATATAATAAATAAATCATAAATTCAGATATTACAGAAATTATCAGTGTACAGTGCATCCGGAAAGTATTCACAGCGCATCACTTTTTCCACATTTTCTTATGTTACAGCCTTATTCCAAAATGGATTAAATTCACTTTTTTCCTCAGAATTCTACACACAACACCCCATAATGACAACGTGAAAAAAGTTTACTTGAGATTTTTGAAAATTTATTAAAAATAAAAAAATTGAGAAAGCACATGTACATAAGTATTCACAGCCTTTGCCGTGAAGCTCAAAATTGAGCTCAGGTGCATCCTGTTTCCCCTGATCATCCTTGAGATGTTTCTGCAGCTTCATTGGAGTCCACCTGTGGTAAATTCAGTTGATTGGACATGATTTGGAAAGGCACACACCTGTCTATATAAGGTCCTACAGTCAAAAGTTCATGTCAGAGCACAAACCAAGCATGAAGTCAAAGGAATTGTCTGTAGACCTCAGAGACAGGATTGTCTTAAGGCACAAATCTGGAGAAGGTTACAGAAAAATTTCAGCTGCTTTGAAGGTCCCAATGAGCACAGTGGCCTCCATCATCCATAAGTGGAAGAAGTTCGAAACCACCAGGACTCTTCCTAGAGCTGGCCGGCCATCTAAACTGAGTGATCGGGGGAGAAGGGCCTTAGTCAGGGAGGTGACCAAGAACCCGATGGTCACTCTGTCAGAGCTCCAGAGGTCCTCTGTGGAGAGAGGAGAACCTTCCAGAAGGACAACCATCTCTGCAGCAATCCACCAATCAGGCCTGTATGGTAGAGTGGTCAGACGGAAGCCACTCCTTAGTAAAAGGCACATGGCAGCCCACCTGGAGTTTGCCAAAAGGCACCTGAAGGACTCTCAGACCATGAGAGAGAAAATTCACTGGTCTGATGAGACAAAGATTGAACTCTTTGGTGTGAATGCCACGTGTCACGTTTGGAGGAAACCAGGCACCGCTCATCACCAGGCCAATACCATCCTTACAGTGAAGCATGGTGGTGGCAGCATCATGCTGTGGTGATGTTTTTCAGCAGCAGGGACTGGGAGACTAGTCAGGATAAAGGGAAAGATGACTGCAGCAATGTACAGAGACATCCTGGATGAAAACCTGCTCCAGAGCGCTCTTGACCTCAGACTGGGGCGACGGTTCATCTTTCAGCAGGACAACGACCCTAAGCACACAGCCAAGATATCAAAGGAGTGGCTTCAGGACAACTCTGTGAATGTCCTTGAGTGGCCCAGCCAGAGCCCAGACTTGAATCCGATTGAACATCTCTGGAGAGATCTTAAAATGGCTGTGCACCGACGCTTCCCATCCAACCTGATGGAGCTTGAGAGGTGCTGCAAAGAGGAATGGGCGAAACTGGCCAAGGATAGGTGTGCCAAGCTTGTGGAATCATATTCAAAAAGACTTGAGGCTGTAATTGCTGCCAAAGGTGCATCGACAAAGTATTGAGCAAAGGCTGTGAATACTTATGTACATGGGATTTCTCAGTTTTTTTTATTTTTAATAAATTTGCAAAAACCTCAAGTAAACTTTTTTCACGTTGTCATTATGGGGTGTTGTGTGCAGAATTCTGAGGAAAAAAATGAATTTAATCCATTTTGGAATAAGGCTGTAACATAACAAAATGTGGAAAAAGTGATGCGCTGTGAATACTTTCCAGATGCACTGTATGATAATAGTTGTTTCACAGTTGAAGGATATCAAAGAATGTCAAAGTGCAGTGTGCAAAATCCTTAAAGGTCAGTAGGAGATTTTCAGTTCTTCTCCACATGCACACTCGTCTTTACAGGAAAGTGGCCTGCATGTATAAAAGTTCTGTTTTTAGAGATGGTTGAGGCCTTGTGGAAGGAGTCTAACAGCTTGGGGGTAAAAACTCTCCTGCAGCCTGGCAGATCTGGCTTTGATGCTGCAGTATCTTCTCTTGGATGTCAGGAATGTGAAAAGTCCAGCTGGCCATATTATCCGTAGCTATGGACTGGGTTATCATTTTTATGCAGATGACACTCAACTCTACTTCAATGTTAAAAGTGGAACTTCATCAGAGCTCTCTCAGCTCACAACCTGCCTTAGTAAAATTAAAACCTGGATGGAGCAGAACTCTTTAAAATTAAATTGAAACAAAATTGAACTCCTGCAAATTGGGACTAAAATGCAACTTAATAAAATGAGCTCCTTCCCAGTCCATCTCGGCTGTGATCTCATCAGACCTGCCTCTACTGTAAAGAATTTTGGTGTCATTTTTGATTCCTCCCACATAAATCACATTAAGAAACTTTCTTACTTTCACCTCCGTAACATATCCCGTGTTCGCTCCTCCTCTCCTTCTCTAATGCTGAGAAACTTGTCCCTGCTTTTATCACATCCCGCATCGACTATTGTAATTCCCTACTGGCAGGTGCCCCTTCTAATCTTCTATCACAGCTCCAGCTTATTCGAAACTCGGCTGCTAGAGTCCTTACACGGACCAGCAGCAGCGAGCACATCACACCCATCCTGCTCCGTCTTCACTGGCTCCCCGTGTCTTACAGAATCGAATATAAAATCCTACTAATAACCTACAAAGCCTTAAATAACCTCACGCCATACTACATCAGTGATCTTCTCCATCACTATGTGCCTGTCCGCCCACTAAGGTCCTCTGATTCTACCAATCTTGTTGTGCCCCACACTAATCTACACTCCATGGGTGACGGGGCCTTCAGCTGTATAGCGCCCAGACTCTGGAATGACCTACCGAAATTAATCAGGTCAGCTGACTCCATGAATTCTTTTAAAAAACTCAAAACTCATCTGTTCAGGAAGGCTTTTAGCTCTACTTGACTTTATTACCCTTCTCTCAGTTTACTTCTCTGTCAAGATGCTCATGTAACCTGTGTGTGTGTGCGAGACCATCAGTTATGTTGTCTGTTTTTTTCTCTGAATTCACTGTTGTAATCTTCTTTATTTATTTATCTGGTTTGTACAATGCTATATACTGTATACCCTCCAGTTCTTCTTATATTCTGTAAGTGCCTTGAGCATGGGAAAGGCGCTATATAAATAAAATGTATAATTATTATTATTATTATCTGAGGGGTATAAGGGGTCCTGCACAATGCTGCATGCCTTGTGGACACTGTGTTTGTAAACTATGTCCTGTAGTGAAGGGAGAGGCACCCCAATAATGTTCTCTGCTGTCTTCACTATCCTTTGCAGGTGCTTGCAGTCGGATATGTTGCAGTTGTCGTACCAGACAGTGATGCAGCTGGTCAGAACATTCTTAGTGGTGCTTCTGTAGAACATGGTGAGGATGGAAGGGAGAAGACTTGCTCACAAAGTGTAGTCTCTACTGGGCTTTCTTGATTAGTGATGAGGTGTTATGCGTCCATGTATGTTCCTCATTTATGCGCACACCGAGGAACTTGGTACTCCTAACAGTCTCCACATCTAAACCATTGATGCTGAGTGGGATGTGGGCAGGATGTGATTTTCTGAAGTCCACGAATTATTTCTTGTGTCTAGTTGACATTGAGAGGTGAAAGGTCAAAGGTGGACCTGCCGTCTTTGGGCCTGTTCATTGTGCATAGGTAAAGTTGTTATTAGTTATTGCAATAGTGTTACGTGTGCAGTATTTTTTAAAACTTTAAAAGATTATTTGTGTAAATTAAAAGAGACCAAACTGTTGTCCTCTGCAATGACTTCAAGCAACGAAAGATGCTTTCATTTTTTCCAATTACGGCTAACCTACGATAAATAATTTTAATAAAAATTTTAACTTCTGTCATAAATGTTAAAAGTGTTTTAAATTATTTAATGTAATTTTATATTAAATAATTTTAGAATGAAACATTCTTAATTTGAATGTTTATGGCTAGCCTACATTTCGTCTTCTTCTTCATGTTTACAGTATAGCAAGAAGTCCACAAAGGGGGACAATGAATCACGTATCTTAAAATAGTCTTTTATCAATGAGCTTTCAACACCTGCCAGGTGTCATCATCAGAGGAAAATGATTAGACATACGGGAATCAAAGGCAATAAATAACAAATGAGGAGGG
This sequence comes from Erpetoichthys calabaricus, assembly GCF_900747795.2. Taxonomy (NCBI): domain Eukaryota; kingdom Metazoa; phylum Chordata; class Cladistia; order Polypteriformes; family Polypteridae; genus Erpetoichthys; species Erpetoichthys calabaricus. The sequence continues at coordinate 152,689,069 of NC_041403.2, forward strand.
GGAGTTGAATTAGTAAGGTGGGGTTCAGAACATAGAAAATACAATCCACAATGATACCATTCTACCGTATAACAAACACTTCCATCTCTTAACCGAAACTCTCATCCCTCTAAATCATTGGACCAAACATCCGTACAACTCTCATATGTTTTGGTACCAATTCAATTCCCATTAAAGCCTTATTTCCAATATCCCCAATATCTACAAGCCTTTCCATCTCTCCATAGCAGCTGTGAAGCCCCACTTCTCAATACCCCTCTTTATTTTCTTTTCGAGCTCCATTTCCTCCACTGCACATCTCTGATCATAAACCTCTTTATCAGGATACACCTGGCATCCCATATGCACTTCTTTGCCAGGGTAATAATAAGCCCTGTCAAAAAGGCCTCCCTTGAATTTCTGCCATTTCCAGCTAGATCCTTCCCTTTCAAAATTAACCCATACGACAAAACAAGTGAATCTGTGACCATCATCGGTAATCTGATCTTGTGTCCACCTGCACTCCTAATACCGATGTGTCTGATTGTCTCCACCTGGGCACAGTCTGGCCTTGTCTCTGTCAAACCTTGCTTGTAAATCCTCCACCTCATGCATAATTGTCCCCATCATCTAGACCATCATCTGTTTCAAGTCATTTAAGGTGTTTTTCCAAGCCTTTGACTGTACCACTGCCCATATCCCCATTAACCCTAACCTTAACCCACTTCACACTTAATAATGTATCTGAATGCGATTTACTGCATGTTTGTAAAAACTCAGAATGCAAACAACATTATCTCCAGCTCTTTCAGTGTTATACGACTCTCACACTCGACTTGCATCAAATATCTCTGAAGAGGATATGTGTTGGTTCTTCAAAGGACAGCACCTTAAGAAAGCAACAGGTCCAAATGGGTTCTCACCCTCCTGTTTAAAAAATCATGCCGATCAACTGGCCCCTGTCTTTACTCAAATTTTCAACAAATAATTAGTGCTTTCAGTTCAAATGAGCCACCTTCATATAGTATAACAAGACTGGACCACTACAGGCCTGTTATTCTGACATCTGTGATCATGAAGACCTTTGAGAGACTCGTGTTAGCTCACCTGAAGGACATCACAGCTCCTATGTTGGACCCCCTGCAGTTTGCTTATCGAGAGAACCGGTCAGTGGACGATGTAGTCAACATGGGTCTGCCACATCTTGACAACCCAAGGATTCTGTTTGTGGACTTCAGCTTTGCATTCAATACAATAATCCTGGAACTCCTCCACTCGAAACTCACCCAGCTTTCCATCCTTGCCTTCACCTGTCAATGGATCACCAATTTCTTGACCAATAGGAAAGCAGCTGATGAAATGGTTGAAACTCACATCTAGCTATTACACGATCAACAGGGGTGCCCCCCAAGGATGTGTGCTCTCCCCACTGCTCTTCTCCCTCTACATGAATGACTGCACCTCTAAGGACCCCTCTGTCAAACTTATCAAATACACGGACAACACAACCATCCTTGGAATTGTGACGAGTTTGCATACAGACGAGAGGTTGAGCAGCTGGAACTTCTGTGCAGTCAAAACAATCTGGAACTAAACACGCTCAGAACTGTGGAGATGACAGTGGACTTTAGGAGAGGTCCCACAATATTAGCCCCCTCACCATACTTAATACTGCTGTGACTGTTGTGGAAACCTTCACGTTTCTCGCACCCATAATCTCCTGGAACTTGAAATGGTAGACCAATGTAGGGTCCATCATAAAATCAGCACAACAGCGAATGTTCTTCTTCCTGTGGCAGCTACGGAAGTTCAACCTTCCAGCTCTACCCAGCAGTCATTGAGTCTATTCTTGGCTCATCCATACCAGTGTGGTTCGGATCAGTGACTAAATACGACAACAGCGGGCCACAATGAATAGTCAGGTCTGCCGAAAATATCATTGGTGTCGGTCTGCCCACCTTACAGGACCTGTACTATTCTAGAGTCATGAAGTGGGCAGGGAAAATCATCACCAACCCCTCACATCCAGATCACAACTTGTTTTGAACTTCTTCCATCGACCTGGTGTTACAAATTAATATATGACAAAACAAGCAGATGTAAGAACACATGTTGAATAATTCATTGTCATAACTTCATTAAAGTTTTTCCCAAAGGCTATGAAGCTCACAAATAGTTGATTCAGCTTAATCAGGCTGGGCACCACGACCCCAAGGCCTCCTATGGTCTTGCTATACTGTTTACATATTAGTAATACTTGTTTTTCAGTATTTATTTCAGCCTTTATTGCACTGAGTTGCACTCTGCACTTTGTAGGCATATGCTGTGTATATTTAAAGCAGGGCAAATAAGTATTGAAGGAGTCAATATATTTCTAATGGGGCTATTGACATCAAAATTTTCACCAAATGTCAGTAACAACCCAAGTAATCCACACATACAAAGAAATCAAAATAAATGAGTCCATACATTAATTTATGTGCAATAAAGTGTCAATTATGTATCTTATACTCGGAAAGTCACCGAAACCAAATTCTTTGTATTCATGTATGCTTGGCCAATAAATGTGATTCCGATTCGGATCCTGATTTCTTGTCAGACTCTGCCCCTCCTGACATTTTTATACAAATCTTTCTGCTTTTTAACATCTGCAAATTCCCTGTGCTTCATTTTCAATTTTGCGGCTTATTCGTACCTGGTCTCTCTTCTGATTTTGGTGTCAAATCTGACCACACTCTCGGAGTCCTCATTACTGATGTGAACCACGGAGCCATAAAATATTGAAATTTGTGCACAAAGGCCAAATGCAAAGCCTTGCACAAAGATGTATAAAAAACAGAGTTCATCTTTAGTTGAATGTCTGTGACATCCCTACCTCCATTTTCTTTATCAAACCTTCTTATCCTCTCAGACCTGTATTCCCATACAAAAAGGAACTCCATTGATTTAACCTTAACCCCCAAATAATGAGGCAATGGAAAAACCGTCCCCAAAATAACATACATGAGGACAGTATCTCTGTTTACACAACTAAGGCCTGTTGTGAAGAAAACATTCCTCTGCTTTCAAAGAAGTAATTCACGGAGTCAGATGGGAATCAGAACAATGCTTTATTTGCACACAGATATGTACAAATGTTTCAGTCCATGGAATGAGCAATCAATAATACAATTCATTCTCTTTTGTACTTTTCTAATACCATTACCTTATCTAAAATAGTATATCAACTGACTCTTAATATGCAGAATTTTATCATCTTAACCAACCAACTACAGCCACCCATAACTTCATATACATGTCAATTCTTCCATTTTTCTAAACATCACTTCGTTAATAGGGGTGTCCTATGGGTTTTCTCATTGATCTCATCTGGGCTTTCTCATTAGTTTGTTGTCGCTTTTTTAAGGGGGTGTTTACTACTCATTTACTTCATTTTAACCTTAGTAATTACTTTGGTGGCTCCTCTAAGATGAAGCAAAAGCCTCACATGCTCAAGCTTTAAGCCACGTTTAGTTAACCCTTTAGCTACTTTCATTCCTCTTCCTCATGTTTAATAATTCATTGTCATAACTTCATGTAAGTATACAATTATAATAAACAAGGGGGCTCCACTCCCTGCTCACTCGCCAACCCCTGGTATTGGGTAATCCGAAATACATTGATGAATGTATGGTGCTTTCGAAGCGCGTTGTAGGCGCCTGCACCTTCCGTACTATGTCAGGTTTGACTATGCTGTGTAGTGTGGACGTGTAGGGTTCTGTACTCTCTTGAGAGGGCTACATACAGTTGTCCATGTGTAAAGTGCTTAATATTGTATCACTGTAATGTGATTCACATATGTTGTAGAGTCCGGATCTGTGTTTCTGAGCCGTGGCTCCTTCGCTTGCGGTGTATAGGCGCATGCGCCCTCCGTACTATCTTGGGTTTGACTATGCTGTGTTTTGTGGACGTTTGTGGACTCCGTACTTTCTCTGGTTTGACTGTGGGGCGGGACACCGAAGCCTCTTCTGTTTGTGTTTTCTGTAAGTACTTATAGTATTGTATTACTGTAATGTGATTCACATATGCTGTGGAGTCTGGATCTTTGGGGCTTCTGTACTATCTTGGGTTTTTGCCTGCGGTGCTTTCGAAGCGCATTGTAGGCGCCTGCACCTTCCGTACTATGTTGGGTTTGACTATGCTGTGTAGTGTGGACGTGTAGGGTTCTGTACTCTCTTGAGAGGGCTACATACAGTTGTCCATGTGTAAAGTGCTTAATATTGTATCACTGTAATGTGATTCACATATGTTGTGGAGTCCGGATCTGTGTGGTTTCTGTACTATCTCGTGTTTATGCTTGCGGTGTGTTAGAAGCACGTGGACCATGCTGTGTAGTGTGGACGTTTAGTTCAGAAGCGCGTTGTAGGCGCCTGCGCCTTTCATGTCTTATTTACGTTAGTTGAGCTCTTTCGTTTTTGGGCCGTGACTCCTTCATTCGCGGTGGATCACACTTTGCTTGCGGTTTATGAGACGCGCGCTGCAGGCGCCTGCGCACTATGTCTCATGGTCCCATCGCCGTGTACCTGCGTCCATGCCTTCCATTCTCGGTTAATAATATGGATTGTAACAATTATCATATATTGATTAAAAATATTGATTCATATTCTATCAGCCCCACCCATAAAAGTCAAATTTCTTCCTTTCCACAAATTCAGTGTACGTTCTATCATTTTTATTTTGCCTTCCCTCAGAGAGTGGCTAGTGTTGTGCGTACTGCAGCAAGTTCATCGGGTGTCGGATGATGTGTGGTAGCTGGCAGAGTTGACTTTGCAGAGCAGTTTCTTTTGCACACAGCAGTATCTTCCGTCATCTGTGTTATCTGCTATGACTGGTGAAAATCCTTACATTCTTTCAGCATTTTGAAAATGATACCCTTTTATTGTTGGATTTGTTCTTATTAAGGCTGTGTCACATTATGTGAAATTTAGCCTTCATTTAAATAATCTTAGCAAGTCAGAGGCAGTCGCTGTGCACTCCAGTGAAGGCCGGTCACGAAATTTGACATGCCCAGTGACTCACTCCAACAAAATCAAACAGGCTGGATTTTCACTTCGGACAACCAACGATTGGTCATCCAGAAGTACAGTGCATACATTACAATGACTAGGAATAACAACTGCGAGTTTGGACCTCATAAGCAGAAGAGAAGCTCGTTTGTCTGATGTCTTGTGTTTGTCGTACCACAAGAGAATGGTAAAAAGAAGTAAAATGGCTAAGACTGTGACTGAACTCACCGTAGCTGATAGCTCCAATAGCATATGGCTCCAACTCCAGCTCCATGTTACTGGCTATCACAAAAAGGGTCGGGCACGATTGTGCTGGAAGGTTTACTCTCCCCGGAGAGTTTCTTGACACACTTCTGCTGATTGATTCATTGGCTGAAAGTTCTCAGTGTTGGTGTGTCACAGAGAGGATGTGCAGCATTGTTCATAATTACACTCAGTTTTGTTTTCATTCCCTCATTTGCTCCAACCCACAGGGGGTTCAGAGTGCGTCCCATTACTAAACCTGCCCTTTTAATTAACTTGTTGATTTGGTGGGCTTCTGTGAAGTGATGCACTGCCCACCCATACACAACACCCACACTCTGGGGACTTTTCTGAGGTACAGTAATCCCTCACTTATCGCGGGAGATAGGTTCCAAGGCTGACCGCGATAACTGAATTTTCGCGAAGTAGGGACACCATATTTATTTAATTATTTAACGTGTATTTGGACGTTTTTAAACCCTCCCTGTATTGTTTACAACCCACCCTTTACTCTATTAATAACAGGGACAACTGCTAAGCAATATGAAATCGGTAGATAAGTTTACACTTACTGTATAGCGAAGTACACGTAGCTATATATGACGTGATGATTGTGATGAATATGCTGCGCAGTAAAAATGATGACGATGAAGGTGATAATCCCCTGAATGCAGTAGCAAGAGCACATTAATGCTGAATGAGTGAGATGAGACTTCCTGGTTAATGCAGCACTCCGTCGCTGAACCAATCAGCAGCACACAGGAACTTAACTGCGTGCTCTGATTGGGTAGCTTCTCAGCCATCCGCCAATAGCATCTCTTGTATGAAATCAACTGGGCAAACCAACTGAGGAAGCAAATACCAGAAATAAAAAGACCCATTGTCCGCAGAAACTCGCGAAGCAGCGAAAAATCCGCGTTATATATTTAGATATGCTTACATATAAAATCCGCGAAGTCGTGAATCCACGAAAAGTGAACCGCGAAGTAGCGAGGGATTACTGTATTCATAAACCAAAACAGCACATGTTTAGGGATGCAAGTGGAGAACCAGGGTACATGAAGAAACAAAAATGACTTAACAGACATGGAAAGAATGTGAAAACGTCACACACAACAACCCGGCAGGGGATTGGAGCCCAGGAAACTGGATCAGTGAAACAGCAACACTAACCTCTGTGCTACTGGGCCACCCAATCATACTAATACATTAGGAAGAGTTGCTATTATTATTATTGTTATGATTAGTTGAATAAGCAGACCGCCGGTCCTCAAATAAAAGGGAAGTGAAAACGTAGTCAGAGACGGGGACTTTGGAATTCAACAACAAACTGGTCTTGTGTAAAAGCTATTAGGATGTCCATTTTAACTTCTTGAACTTTGCTGGCATATATTTTCTTCTTCAACTTGCCTTCTATTTCTAAAGGCTCAGTCATAAGGGCTGTTTTTCATTCCTCCTGAACTTTTGATGTCTTTGTTTTCAGGCTCTGAATGTCTGCACCTAAGCGCTGTCGGAATGACCAATGCAATGCATAAGTCTCTGTTATGTGAAGCAGCAGCTCTACCACTGTGCCACTTTGCCAACCGGAAATTTTAATTAAATGAAAGTAAATTTCAAAATCATATAAAATGTAGCAAATAATAGATAAAAGATGAGTTACCATGACTGTGAATCGTGCCTCCAGATCATGCAGCAGGTTGGGGACGTCTTTAATCAGAAGCCGTGTCTGTGTTTTATTGAACACGGTCAGCCACTCCTCCGATGTATTATTACACAGCCAGATTGTGTGGGCTCGGTAACGCCAAAGAGTCTCAAACATGGAGTTGATTTCATTGTCGCTTAAAATCACAAGAATAGAGAATAGTTGTTACACATCTTGTATATAAACGTCTGCACGTGGAAGTGTGTGTGTGTCTATCCGGCCCGGAAGTGAAAGGTGGAGTCGGGGTCTTGGCTCCTCCTCCGAGGATACGCAAGCAAGGCCAGCTCACCGACAAAAGGAAACCTCCAAAGAAAGACAGTCGCTTAGCTGCTAATGGACAAACAATGAAAGCACATCGGCAACACGAATCCTCCTAGGAGAGAGATGCCCAGAGTAGTTCCTTTCAATTACCTGACATTTCAATTTGTTTTCTGATGATTTCAATAGTTTCTAGGACCTCGGGCTTTTTACAATGTAGAATAAAAGGCAAAAAAAAAAGGAAAAATGTTCAGCTTCAATTGTTTCTGTACCTAAGGAAGAGTTATTTCTCTATGCCCATCACACCACAGTGTAGAAAATCACACTGAGTTACAGAAGATGTGAGGGATGTCACTGCCCTACCCACATGAAAGGAGCACAGTCTCCTAAGGAAAAAGAGCCTGCTGTGCCTTTACTTCTGTAGTTCCTCTGTGTTCTAAGACCAGTCCAACCTGTCTTTAATGTTATCCTCCAAGTTCTTGTAGGAGTGGACCAACTCTTTATCCACACGTTGAATATAATCATTTCTTTGGTTTTGGTGATGTTAAGTTGCAAACTTTTCCACATGACTCCTTTACTCTGTCTCATCTCCTTTATTAATAAAGTGCAGAATCATCTGAGAATTTCTGCAAGTGACTTGACCTGCTGTTATATTTATAGTCGGAGGTGTGCAGAGTGACAAGAGAAGGAGACAGGCCTGTTCCTCGTGGTGCTCCAGTGTGGCTCACATCTGTAGTGTACCTCGTGATGGACTGATGCCCTACATAGGGTTTGGTTTCCACATCCCTAACACTTAAGATTATGCTGCTTTGATAATGGATTGCAAGGTGTTTTTGCACATGTGGGAGGTGTGCGTGTCAGGAAGCATTTAGTTTATTTTACTGCTCTACAAGTGAAAATAAAGTTTAGCTAAAGTAAACTTAATTTGTCTTTCAAGGCCAGAAGACATCCGTTATGTCACATGTGGTGAAAATCCTTGAACCTGGTGTTTTAGACAGTCAGGTAAAGTGCCTCCGTTTTTAATAATTTTTATGCTCATAAGACCGCGTTACTTTCAACACTAGGGAGTTGAATAAAGAGCAGCTTGTACATAAAGCCCCCATATAGTGTACGGTATTCATTTATGATATTGTTCCACTGTTTTATCTTGTTTATGACGGAAAGACAGCAGGTGTGCACTTACTGAAACTGTGCTGACTCATATCATTAATGTGGTGATTAAAGTGTATCTGAGTTAAGTAAGTCTTTTTGACAGCACTGTAAATAATAATAATAGAATAACTGAGGCCATGCAGTGGGGAAAATTCTGAGTAATAGAACTGAGAACATCTCTCACAATTGCAGGATGCACAAATGAAAAGAATAAAGAAGTTTTTAAGTAGATTTGGCAATGCTATGTTATATTTTATTCTTTTTTTCCCTTATTGCTTTCAGAATATCCTTATAGTTCATATATTGCAAATAAGAAAGATTTGACAAACCAGAGGAGACCATTCAGTCTAATAGTGAAGCTGTCCTGACATCTCATCCAGATTCTTCTTAAACGTTTTGGCTTCGACTCCATGTCTTAGTAGTTTGTGTCCGATTCCCACAACTCTTTGTGTAAAGAAGAGCTTCCTGGCTTCAGTTTTAAAGGCACTTCCCCTTAATGTCCACTAATGTCCTCAAGTATGCAATTCACCCTTAAGATGCAAGAATTCTGCTGGATCTGCTTTATCAATGCCATTGAGGATTTTGAGGACCTGAATGAGGTCCCCACACAGTCTCCAAACAGATTTAAATCTCTCGGTCTGTCACAGTAGGACATGCCCTTAAGTCCCATGATGCACCTGGTTGCTCTTCTTTGCACAGCTTCATGTGCTGTTATGTCTTTCTTGTACTGTGGTGACCAGAACTGCACACAATACTCCAGAGGTGGTCTTACCAGTGCATTATATAATTTGAGCATAACACCCCTTGACTTTGATTCAACAGTTTTTATGATATAACCTAACATTTTTTTGACTTTTTAACTGCTTCTGTGCATCAATCAGTCAATGAAAATGTTATGTCAACATACACTCCTAAGTCCTTTTCAGAGGTTGATTCCTATAGGACAGGGTCTCCCATCTTGTATTCATAATTGAGGTTCCTTTTCCTCACATGTAGTACTTTGCACTTTTCTTCATTTAACTGCATTTTCCAGATGTTCACCCAGTTCTGAGGCTTAGACTAAACTAAACAGGTTTCATTTTTTGAGTCTGTCACAGTAGGACATGTCCTTAAGTCCCATGATGCACCTGGTTGCTCTCCTCTGCACAGCTTCAAGTGCAACTGTGACTTTCCTATAGCGTGGTGACCAGAACTGCACCTGACACTCCAGCGAAACGTCCTGCCCAGTGTCAAAAATCTCTGTCTCACTCGCAGGTCATGGATACTCCAATAGGATTATGACCCAAAACACACAGCTAAGAGCATCCAAGGATGGATAAGAACAAAACATTAAACTATTCTGAAGTTGCCTTCTAAGGGCCCTGACTTGAATCCCATCAAATATCTATGGAGAGAACTGAAGTCTGGGAAAGTCCCCCTTCACCCATGATACCACTGGAGCAGCTTGCTTAGGAAGAGCGGGCCAAACTACCAGTGGAAAAGTGAAGAACTCTCATAGAGAGCTCCAGGAATTGCTTACTTGCAGTGACTGATTCTAAAGGGTGTGCAATCAAATATTAGGTGAAGGGTCCCATCATTTTTGTCCACACCACCACCTCTAAAGAAAAGTCTCTTCTTCTTTTTTGAGTTGCCCCATTTAGGGGTCACCACAGTGGATCACCCATCTCCATCTATCCCTGTCTTTTACATCATTTTCAACCACATTGACTGCCTTCATGTCCTCCCTCACCACATCCATAAACCTCCTGTTTGGCCTTCCTCTTCTTCTCTTGTGTGGTGGTTCCATCCTCAACATCCTTTTCCCGATGTACCTCTCATCTCTCTTCTGCCTGTACCCAAACCGTCTCAATCCATCCTCTCTCACTTGGTCACCAAACTGTTGTACCTGTGTGGACCCTCTCATATACTCATTCCTAATTCTGTCTGCCCTCATTATTTCAGGCAAAAATTGCAGCATCTTCAACTCCACCACTTCCAGCTCTGCCTCCTGTGTTTATACAGCGGGTGTCACTACCATTTTATAGTCCTTCCCTTTCACTCTTGCAGGTTCTCGTCTACCACAAATCGCTCCTGTCACTCAGTCCACTCCGCCTGCACTCTCTTCTTCACCTTGCTGCCGCACTCTCTGTTGCTTTGGACTGTTGAACCCAAATATTTAAATTTGTCGACCTTCACCACCTCTGCTCCTTGCAGTCGTACCCTTCCACCACCTTCCCTCTCATTCACCCTCATGTAGTCCATGTTACTCCTCCTGATTCTCATTCCCCTTCTCTCCATTGCGTACCTCCACCTCTCCAGGTTCGCTTCAACCTGGTATCAGATCGCAATGTCATCCGTGAACATCACAGTCCATGGAGACTCCTGTCTGACCTCATCTGTCAACCTGTCCATCACCATTTCAAACACTGAAGAGCTCAGAGCCGATCTTTGATGTCACCCCACTGTCACCTTGAACCAGGTTGTCATTGTTCAATCTTTATATATAATACACTACCATGGCTGTCCGTTTGTTTGTCCAGGATTTTAAATCACCTCTAGCTCGCCAAACGTTTGAGCTATTGACCTGAAATTTGGTACACATACACTACGTGACGTCTACTGTCTGCTTTCGGGATGATAATTGACCTCCAAGGTTATTCCTCTTTTTATTTTTATTTTATTTTATTGTAGAATCAACTCTCAGCAGCGGGCAGCAGTGCGGCGCATGTGTACAGGCACCATACTCATCCCTACCACCTTCACCGTCGAGTTAATGATATTTGCTGGTACATTTTAACTAAGGGGCGGCACGGTGGCGCAGTGGGTAGCGCTGCTGCCTCGCAGTTGGGAGATCTGGGGACCTGGGTTCGATTCCCGGGTCCTCCCTGCGTGGAGTTTGCATGTTCTCCCCGTGTCTGTGTGGGTTTCTCCGGGCGCTCCGGTTTCCTCCCACAGTCCAAAGACATGCTGGTTAGGTGGATTGACGATTCTAAATTGGCCTTAGCGTGTGCTTGGTGTGTGGGTGTGTTTGTGTGTGTCCTGCGGTGGGTTGGCACCCTTCCCAGGATTGTTTCGTGCCCTGTGTTGGCTGGGATTGGCTCCAGCAGACCCCCGTGACCCTGTGTTCGGATTCAGCAGGTTGGAAAATGGATGGATGGATGGATCTTAACTAAGTAAAACTAAATTTTAAATAGAGAAGCTTTTGGAGAAATCTGGAGAAACTCTATTGTCACAATCCTTTTACTCTGATAATACATTTTAAAATATCATTTTCCTTAGAGGTGACGCTATAATCCACTTAATTAGAGCGTCTCTGGAATTGTCACATTGTTCAGAAGTGTACGACATGTGCTGTTGTGCCGTCACGTTGAACGCTGCACTTTACTTTAAGCCTCCTAATTTTCATTTGATAAAGTAAACCAAGGATGAAGCTAAGAGCATCCAAGAATGGATAAGAACAAAACATTGAACTATAGAAGTGGCCTTCTATGGGCCCTGACTTGAATTCCATCAAACATCTATGGAGAGAACTGAAACAGGTAGCCTGGAAAAGACCCCCTTCTCCCATGATACTGCTGGAATAGACAATGATGGGTGCCAATTACTTTTAATAATAATCATAATTCTTTGCATTTATATAGCGCTTTTCTCACTACTCAAAGCACTCAACAATTGCAGGTTAAGGGTCTTGCTCAAGGGCCCAACAGAGCATTTTTGGCATTTACGGGATTCGAACTGGCAACCTTCTGATTGCCAGTGCAGATCCCTAGCCTCAGAGCCACCACTCCACCTATCTTTTGTCAGGTTCAGATAATTTCAGAGATAATTGCGGGTTCTTCTTTATCTTTGGAGGGTTTGCCAACACATTTGTCCACATCTGTATTATGTACTGTAATTACTTATTTAATTGTCAGAAGTACAGTTAATGGTATTTGCTGGTACATTTGAACTAATAGAGGAGCTGCTCATTGAGCTTTTGGAGAAATCTGAAATGAAGTAAAATCCATTGTCACAATCCTTTTACTCTGATTATAAATTTTTAAATGTTTTTTTCCCTGTAGTTGACACTATAATCCACTTAATTAGAACGTCTCTGGAATTGTCACATTGTTCTGAAGCGTGCTGTTGCACCGTCACATTGAACGCTGTACTTTACTTTAATCCTCATAATTTTCATTCGGTAAAGTAAACCAAGGATGAAAGGAAACAAGTAGCCTGGGCTGGTGTTGAGGTGATTACCCAGAACTCCCAATTATATGTGAACAAAGGCTAATAATAAGTGGAATAAACGGTTTCATCATTTATTCATAATGTGTGCTGAATGCCTTGCTGGAAAGAAGCCCATATTGGGAGCTTATGGATGAATCAGAGTGTCTCACAGCCTTCATCAAGCCACTTTATTCTGTTATTTTCGCTTCACGTTTGATATTCAGTGAGTTCATTTTATTTTTTATAAGTTAATTCACATCCTAAGGCACTATAAATCACACAAGGATGCAATTTAAACCCTTCACTAGCTCTCCACACAGTACGTTGTACTTAAACCGTTTTTTGATGTTTCGCTTGGCTTTTTAATTCTTTGTTCTTTCTTTGTTGCGTCCCTGTTCTGCCAGTGATTACCAACATTTTAATGAGCTGATTGTCCTCACATATTAAAAGCAGCAACTGGAGAAGGACACAGCAGGAAAGCCCCCAGCCCCCCCATACAAGGTTAATGAAAAACAAAAAAGCCCAAAGTGTGCCGCTCTGACCTTTGGCTGCCACTGTCTAGTCAGGCTGGTTTCATCTTTTTCGTAGGTTGATCGGTCCTTTGCATTTTCGAAGGCTCAGCTGGCAGCTGTCTGTCTGGGCTCAGTGTAATAGCACTTGTAAGAAGAGAACGTCTGGGGGCAGGTGACACAAACCGCTCGCTGCTGGGCGGGATCCTGGGGTTTTCAAAATCCCCCGTGAGGCCTGTGGACAATGGGCCGCCACCTTCGGCCAGCAAGCGCTTCACTGAAACGGCTTCAAAAAGCTGTAAATCTCCATCTGTCGACTCTGCTCTTCCAGTCAATGGTCATCCAAAACTTACGCCCAGAGCCTGACCCTGGCGACCTAATGAGCGTGCCTTCTGGGTCCTGACTGACAAATGGTGACGCCACTAGCTTGCATGCACTCAGCCCCCTTTGCTCCTTTATTTTCTTCTTCCCTTCCAGCTCTTGTTGGGGGGTGAAGGGGCTGTTTAATTTTACATGAGCTACTCAGCCGAACATATGCTGGCACATGCTGTGGCGGCACAGCGACCCCCCCAACCCGCTTTCTAAGATGGAGAAATAAAGACTGCAGCCAAAGATGGGGTTAGTGAGGGTCTCATTTGCTAAATTTACGGCTCGCAATCAGAATGCACAACGCAGACAGAATGTGCACGCTGTGATGTATGGTGGGCTTTGCTTGGTTTTTATATAGAAAATTAGACCTGAAAATTATGCCTTTATGAGAGGTATTCATCGTCGAAATGGCCGCATCTTCTTGTCTAGACGGACATTTCGAGGGTGAAGATAATAATGACCTCTTTCATGTATAGCTGGATGATGAAATAACGGCTTTCTATGTAAAAGTAGAGCGCTCAAATAAATAAATAAACAGCAGCCACAAAGAATAAAATATTCATAACATGTTACTAAAACTAAAATTGCAGTTTCAGGCCGACCATGAAACTTAAACACATTATTTATTTAATCAAAAGTGAGGTAATAGTTTACTAAACTGCTTTGATTTAATTTTGGACTTGGTGCAACTGTTTTTGATGATGTGTTCAAAGTGATCGCTTTGTCCAGGGCAATAAAACTCATTTTGTACCTGGCACTTTAGAGCTAGGTTGCCTGCATTGCAGTGTAACCACCAGGGGGCACCATACCCCCAGACACAACTACACAGCACAGTCCTGGGTTCAAATATAAAGTGTTTTATTCCACACAATACCTTCAGAGATAACTAATTTCGTGAATAAACCAGGACAAGGCAAAACAAAAGGCAATAAAAATAAACCGAAGTGACCGAAACTCAGATGAGAGGCAAAAATCAAAGTCAAATAACAGGAAATAAATCGAAAACCAGGCAATACAAGAAGAGTAAACACCCAATAAGCCTAAATAAAATTATTAGCAGATCGGTTAAGGCTCATACCGAAAGGCCAACCTTATATGCCAGTTGCTGAATGAGTCAAGGTCTCAACCCCAAGAGACTCGGGACGTGACCCTGACAACGGTGGCTTCTCTTAAAGGAAAAGGCTACAAAACATTCACAGGGTTCCAGTCTCCTCCTTTTCAGGTTGCACAACAAAGTAATCCGTTTTCCATCTTCTCCTTTCTTACCTCCCACATCTCATCCGCCTCCTCCCGACTCTGACTGCTCTCACAGGAGAAACGTCTTCTTTCATGCCAGACCTGGGAGAACTTCCGGTGCCACAGCATTGCAAGTTGGAAGCACTTCTGTGTCAGATGGAAGCCCCTCAAAGAAAGTCCAACTCTTCCCCAGTAGCTCCACCCGGCAGCACCCAGGAACCCCCACAGGATGGCAATTCCCTGCCTGCCCTGCAGGTATCCATGTGGGAGATCCATCAGGGAGATTCTGCCACCATGTACACTGGAGGAACACATAACCCTGGTCAGCAGACACCTTCTGTTCCACTAGATAGATGTCCTTTCCTTGAAAGGTACAAGTCCCCAAACCGGACATGACACCAGTTCATCTCTGTCTTTCCCTTACAGCCTTCCTTCTTGGCAGGAAATGGTGGTAGAAATTGCTACCTGAAATATATATCTATATAATAAAAGCCCAGCGCGGTGTCCGTGTCCGCGTCCAGGTTCCTTTTGGCTGTATAGCCGCCCCCGTAGAAAAGCCCCAGTCCTTCCTCTCTCAGAATTCCTGCTTACCCCCTCCGTTCTTTCCTCTTTGTGCACGTGAGTATTTCGAGCCCCGCGTCTGATTCGGATGGTTCCCCTGGTCACCAATTCGTGTGTTTCAAGCTGTGATTTTCTATTTTCTCCCTTCCGGCCCACTATGCCTTTTCGTATTCAGATACCCACGTGCACTTGTACGGAGGAGACCTTACGGAACAATGTCGAAACGAAAGGGAACTGAACCTGCTGCTGCGAGAGAGGACACATTACAGCGTCATCACAAAGCAAAGAGGCAAAGGCGTGCCAGTCGCTCTCAAGAAACGGACAGTCAGCATTCACACAGATTAGCTCAACGACGCATCTCTGCCGCACAACGAAAGGTAACTGAAACCCCTTCTGATTAGTCTGCGTCCCACACTTCATAAATCATGGGTTTTGTTTTGAAATTTTGTTTCCCATGCAAAAATCAAATGCGGTGCAATGAAGGACCCAGTTCACGACTGGCAGCCACGTTTAAACAGGGAGTCCTTCAACTGTGGTCATCCAACGTGCAGCGTAGCGCGCGCCAGGTCGCTAGTCTATTAATAATCAACCCAAAGAACCAGGCAGGAGGAAACTTGTCCTTATATTTCTCATCATGAAGACGGATACACTCCATCACAAGTTGTAATGGAATGATCATCAAGTAAAGACAGAGATTTATATTTATAAATAACTGGACTTGACATAATAGTGCTGAATTAATGCTTACTCTGATTGGTTCACTAGCTTACATTCACTCTGATTGGCTAAAAGACATGAGGTGTTTTCACTGTCCTTTTTATAGTCCTTGACCCGGAAGCGTTTCACCCTCTCTGTCCATGTGACCTGGAATACTTCCGGGTCAGATAAAAAATCCTTCTTTTTCTTCACCCAGGAAGCACATCGTTCCCTTTGTCCACGTGACTCTGACGTACTTCATGGGCGTAAGGCAAATAGTCTCTGTGCCTCCCTGCAGCGTCCTCTAGCGGGCCCCAAGGTATCCAACAGAGCTGAGAATCCATCCATCCATCCCATCCATCCATTTTCCAACCCGCTGAATCCGAACACAGGGTCACGGGGGTTCCGCTGGAGCCAATCCCAGCCAACATAGGGCACAAGGCAGGGAACCAATCCCGGGCAGGGCGCCAACCCACCGCAGGACACACACACACACACACACCCACACACCAAGCACACACTAGGGCCAATTTAGAATCGCCAATCCACCTAACCTGCATGTCTTTGGACTGTGGGAGAAAACTGGAGCGCCCGGAGGAAACCCATGCAGACACGGGGAGAACATGCAAACTCCACACAGGGAGGACCCGGGAAGCGAACCTGGGTCTCCTTACTGTGAGGCAAGGGCTGAGAATAAAAACTACATTGTCCAGTATTCCCTGCTGGCATTTGGGGCACCTCCATGCTGCAGGAAGGGCTCCACCTGGCGGCATGGGCGTGTTGGCCGGGATGACATGCCGGCCATATCCCACAATGTGGACAAACGTGCTCAGGCACAGAACAAATTGCTAGTATGTGTACAAGCTAAGATAGTTGCTATATTTTAATGTGGAAAGCATACCAAAACACTTTATGCATAATATCTATATTACCCCTCAATGACGATGTGACCCCTAAGTCTCACTTTTCTTCCACAGAATCATTCTCCATCCGGGTGAGGTATGGCTGTCCGCAGCTCAGAAGAAAGTGTTTGTTTTAAATAAATAAATAATTGGACGTGACCTCTCTGGGGATTGGAGCAGGTGCAAGCGATCTGTTGAGAAGATGGCTCTTCTCCGGTTTGGTGTGAGGCGGTCAGCCATCCATGCATTGCCCCGCCGACATGTGCGGGTGGTCTGATTGTCTCATTATCAGCCTGGGGTGGCAGTCAGGTGATTGTCCCTGCAACTGCAGGAGCGCAGGAAAAGAAAGGAGGGAAAACAAGGGAATAAATAGACATCAGAGCGGAGGTGAAAGGAAGGAAAAAGAAGCAGGCAGAAAGACAAGAGAGAGAGAGAAAGAGAGAAAGAGAGAGAGAGAGAGAGTGCAGATGTGAGGAAGAAGGAGAGAAAGTGAACCAGGAGGTAGGCAACTGTGAGGAGAGCCAAGGCCGGGAGCGTGTGGACAGTGCTCAGGGGGCTGTCATGGAGGATCATTCCAGCTGAGCGACTTGGGACTGACCATGTGATGCAGACAGCTCACCCAGAAGTCTAGGGGGGTAGCGAGAGTCAGCCAGGCTCAGACTGGGCACCCATTGTAAGTGCCATGGCCTTTGCCGTCCCGAGCCTTGAGTCTGGAGTGGGCACACTCTTATAGCCTCGGAGCAGCAGGGACCCAGACCCTTAGAAGGATTGTAGATAGATAGATAGATAGATAGATAGATAGATAGATAGATAGATAGATACAGTGGTGTGAAAAACTATTTGCCCCCTTCCTGATTTCTTATTCTTTTGCATGTTTGTCACACAAAATGTTTCTGATCATCAAACACATTTAACCATTAGTCAAATATAACACAAGTAAACACAAAATGCAGTTTTTAAATGATGGTTTTTATTATTTAGGGAGAAAAAAAATCCAAACCTACATGGCCCTGTGTGAAAAAGTAATTGCCCCCCTTGTTAAAAAATAACCTAACTGTGGTGTATCACACCTGAGTTCAATTTCTGTAGCCACCCCCAGGCCTGATTACTGCCACACCTGTTTCAATCAAGAAATCACTTAAATAGGAGCTGCCTGACACAGAGAAGTAGACCAAAAGCACCTCAAAAGCTAGACATCATGCCAAGATCCAAAGAAATTCAGGAACAAATGAGAACAGAAGTAATTGAGATCTATCAGTCTGGTAAAGGTTATAAAGCCATTTCTAAAGCTTTGGGACTCCAGCGAACCACAGTGAGAGCCATTATCCACAAATGGCAAAAACATGGAACAGTGGTGAACCTTCCCAGGAGTGGCCGGCCGACCAAAATTACCCCAAGAGCGCAGAGACGACTCATCCAAGAGGTCACAAAAGACCCCAGGACAACGTCTAAAGAACTGCAGGCCTCACTTGCCTCAATTAAGGTCAGTGTTCACGAAAGAGACTGGGCAAAAATGGCCTGCATGGCAGATTTCCAAGACGCAAACTACTGTTAAGCAAAAAGAACATTAGGGCTCATCTCAATTTTGCTAAGAAACATCTCAATGATTGCCAAGACTTTTGGGAAAATACCTTGTGGACTGATGAGGCAAAAGTTGAACTTTTTGAAAGGCAAATGTCCCGTTACATCTGGCGTAAAAGGAACACAGCATTTCAGAAAAAGAACATCATACCAACAGTAAAATATGGTGGTGGTAGTGTGATGGTCTGGGGTTGTTTTGCTGCTTCAGGACCTGGAAGGCTTGCTGTGATAGATGGAACCATGAATTCTACTGTCTACCAAAAAATCCTGAAGGAGAATGTCCGGCCATCTGTTCGTCAACTCAAGCTAAAGCGATCTTGGGTGCTGCAACAGGACAATGACCCAAAACACACCAGCAAATCCACCTCTGAATGGCTGAAGAAAAACAAAATGAAGACTTTGGAGTGGCCTAGTCAAAGTCCTGACCTGAATCCAACTGAGATGCTATGGCATGACCTTAAAAAGGCGGTTCATGCTAGAAAACCCTCAAATAAAGCTGAATTACAACAATTTTGCAAAGATGAGTGGGCCAAAATTCCTCCAGAGCGCTGTAATAGACTCATTGCAAGTTATCGCAAACGCTTGATTGCAGTTATTGCTGCTAAGGGTGGCCCAACCAGTTATTAGGTTCAGGGGGCAATTACTTTTTCACACAGGGCCATGTAGGTTTGGATTTTTTTTTCTCCCTAAATAATAAAAACCACCATTTACAAACTGCATTTTGTGTTTACTTGTGTTATATTTGACTAATGGTTAAATGTGTTTGATGATCAGAAACATTTTGTGTGACAAACATGCAAAAGAATAAGAAATCAGGAAGGGGGCAAATAGTTTTTCACACCACTGTAGATAGATAGATAGATAGATAGATAGATAGATAGATAGATAGATAGATAGATAGATAGATAGATAGATAGATAGATACTTTATTAATCCCAATGGGAAATGTAGGCTCCAGTCAGAAAGTTGTCTCCTCGGCTATAAGGTCCGGGTAAGATAAGCTGAGGAGATGGACGTGTTAAAAGGGGTGCAAATGGGCTCAAGTTTTTAAACAATATCCCGGCCATGTTTTAACCTCATTTTAATGGATTGTTTATTTTGATTGCTTATAACCTCCATATAAACACCTTCTTTTTATGGATTGTTTATTTATTTATTTGAGGAAGATTTCGAGTACAGCACTTTTGTTTGTTTTTTTCAAATTATTTTAAATAAAAGCACTGGAGCACTTTTTCATTATCCTCCTTGCTTTGTGTGTGTTTGTCTTCATTTGCCAAGCTCCTCCTGTCACGACTATCGATGGTGTCGGGTTCAAGAGGCACCCAAAGCGAAGAGTGGGAGCATGGAGCCAACCTGCACCGTCACATCAAGTCGAGAAGCTAGTCCATCCCGCATGACACTCACAACAGGTACATGAATGTGGAGGTATGTGTTAGTGGAGGCCATCTGAGCAACATCAGGTAGCATATGTAGCGGGTATAGAAAAGAATCCCCCCCTTCGAAATATTCCCATTTTATTGCTTTACAGCCTTAAAGGAAAACACACCAACCAATATTTTTTCCAGCTTTACTTACTCAATGCAATCTATAACATCCAAATGAAAGATATCACACCTACGGTTCAGTAGAATTTTAAAAAATCAAAAACAAGAAATCTTGAGATGAATAAAGGATCACCTCCCTCCTAAACAATATTTGTAAACTCAATCAGGTGTAAGTAGCCACCATTTCCATTGCAGACCATGGTTACTGGCTGTGATCAATTGTAATCCGTATGATTAGTGAAGCTGTTCCTGGAGCATTCATTCCCTTGCTTGGTAGTGCAACTGACAGCAAACAAGTGACTTTGGGTAGCAAGCCACTTTCAAAAGATCTTAGGGATAGAGTTGTGGACAGACATCAGTCAGGATATGGAGACAAAAACATCTCAAAGGCTTTATCAATCCCAAGGAGCTCAGTAAAGTCCATAGACTTTTGCAGACCTATAAATATCTGGGAGTGCAGCTGGATGATAAATTAGACAGGACTGCCAATACTGATGCTCTGTGTAAGAAAGGACAGAGCCAGTTATACTTCCTTAGAAGGCTGGCGTCCTTCAACATCTGCAATAAGATGCTGCAGATGTTCTATCAGACGGTTGTGGTGAGCGCCCTCTTCTACACGGTGGTGTGCTGGGGAGGCAGCATAAAGAAGAAAGACGCCTCACGCCTGGACAAACTGGTGAGGAAGGCAGGCTCAATTGTTGGCATGGAGCTGGACAGTTTGACATCTGTGGCAGAGCGACGGGCGCTGAGCAGACTCCTGTCAATCATGGAGAATCCACTGCATCCACTGAACAGGATCATCTCCAGACAGAGGAGCAGCTTCAGTGACAGACTGCTGTCACCGTCCTGCTCCACTGACAGACTGAGGAGATCATTTCTCCCCCACACTATGCGACTCTTCAATTCCACCCCAGGGGGGGTAAACGTTAACATTATTCAAAGTTATTGTCTGTTATACCTGCATTGTTATTACTCTTTAATTTAATGTTGTCTTTATCAGTATGCTGCTGCTGGAGTATGTGAATTTCCCCTTGGGATTAATAAAGTATCTATCTATCTATCTATCTATCTATCTATCTATCTATCTATCTATCTATCTATCTATCTATCTATCTATCTATCTATCTATCTATCTATCTATCTATCTATCTATCTATCTATCTGTCTGTCTGTCTGTCTGTCTGTCTGTCTGTCTGTCTGTCTGTCTGTCTGTCTGTCTATCTATCTATCTATCTATCTATCTATCTAATGAAGAAGTGTCAAGTGTTTGGTACTACTAGGACCCTCCCTGGATCTGGCCGTCCCTCCAAACTGGATGGAAGAGCAAGGAGGAAGCAGATAAGATAGGCTACCAAAAGGCCAATGGCCACTTTGAAGAAGTTACAGGATTTTATGGCAAAGAGTGGTCATTGAGTGGTCATTTCACAAGTGCTCCACCACTGTGGCTTGTTTGGGAGGGTCGCACTTCTCAAGAAAGGCCACATTAAGGATCGTCTGAGCTTTGCCAGAATGCACCTTGAAGATTCTGATGCCAAGTGGAAAAAGGTCTTATGGTCAGATGAGACCAAAATTGAACTATTTGGCCTCAACACCAATGCAGCTCACCATCCACAACACACCATACCTACAGTGAAGCATGGAGGGGGCAGCATCCTGTTGTGGGGGGGTTTCTCTGCTGCCGGGCCTGGGGCTCTCGTTAGGGAAGAAGGAAAAATGGATGGGGAAAAATACTTGAGGAAAACCTGCTACCCTCTGCCAGAAAGTTGAAGATGGGCAGAATGTTCACCTTTCAACACGACAACGACCCTCAGCACACAGCTGGCTGAAGGAGAAAAAAGTGAATGTCCTGGTGTGGCCCAGTCAGAGCCCAGACCTAAATCCCACTGAAAATCTGTGGAAAGATTTGAAGATAGCAGTCCACCAACGCTCACCATCCGATTTGACCAAACTTGAACAGTTCTATAAAGAAGAGTGGGCAAATATTACTCAATCTAGACGTGCAAAGCTGATAGAGAAGTATCCCAACAGACTCAAGGCTGTCATTAAAGTAATTAATTATTGGGGGATGATCCTTTATTAATGTCAGTATGCCTGGTTTTTGATTTTTTACAATTTTTCTGAACTGTAGCTGTGATATCTTTCACTTGGATGGTAGAGGTTGCATTGAGTAAGCAAAGCTGGGAAGAAATATTTTTTGTGTGTGTTTTCATTTAAGGCTGTAAAGCAAAAAAAAATGGGAACATTTTGAAGGGGGGGATCTACCCGCTGTATTTTCTCAGCCTGCTTATTCCAATATTCTGTTGTAGGATGGAAGGGTAGGAACCTTATCTAGGCAGCATCAGGCACATAAAGATGATCCTTGATCTTTAAAAGCCAAATAGCTATTTTCAGCAGAGGCTGACAGATGGTCGGGTGTTTTGATAAAAGATCAAGGAAGACGTACCACTGTTTTATTCACAGTGGCATCTAGGAATCTGGATCTATAGATAAAATCTTATCTAGGGTTAGTTCTAATGATTCGACTCCCTCAGGATTACAAAGCAAGTCGTGGGCTGCTGGGCTGTTCAGCTGCAGGCTGGATGTGCTACGACTTGCCGGCAGAAGTTATGTATCTGGGTACAACCCTGATATCTCTGGAATGTTTCATGTCTGATTGCCTCTCTATTCGTTATGCGTAAACAAGGCTCATTTTCTGATTTTGTGGCTCCCTTCACTTTGTCACAGCAGTCCAGATCTGCTGGGCACATTAGATTAGGAAAGCTCCCGGTCTGGCTGGCCTAATCATGACCTCGCAGATCTAATTTGAAAACAATTTGCTTTCTTTTATCCAGACTCTTCCTTAGACAAATAAAACGGAAGAAAGATTTGTTTTAAATGTGGGGCGGAGAAGGGATTCAACAGGCTGGACATTTATCAGGAATTGGGGCTCTCGCCAATCATTCCAAGTACCGTCAGAAAGTAAGCATGTTAGGAGTTGTTTGTCACCGCAACTTACAATAGGACTGAAAATATACACTTTATGTAAGACCCTCCGTGGGGAGCACTGATGCAAAGTAAAAAGATATTTTAGGGGGGCTCTAAAATGAACAGGAGGAGAACAAAGCGGAGTTACAATTCTGTAAAATGAGCGTTCAGCTGCTGAGTGTACAAAAGAATTTCATGAACATGCTTTTAGTACTAGGGAGTACCGACATCTTGCCTGAAGAAGGGGCCTTGAGAGCGTGCATATTGTAACCTTTTTAGTTTGCCAATAAAAGGGGTCACTCTGCTTGGCTTCTCATGGACATGCTTTGGAGTTGATTACTAGATGGCGGGCACCACACAAGTGGGCATACTGGTTGAGGGTGTCTGCTACTAATTTTACTTGTTGCCGTACTACTCCAGGCTACTGTACTTGTGCATTGCAGGTATAAAGTGTCTATTAAGAATAATTAATTTATTACATTAATATTGTGAAAACGTTTTTAATGAGTGGGGAGCCACTTCAACCACCACTAACGTGTAGCATTCCACCTGAATGATGTGACCGCGGCCATTTTTGTGCCAGTAAACTCACCAGACATTAGCTGTTAGGTGGTGATGTGGTGACAGAGACAGCCAATTAGAGAGCAGGGATGATTAGAGAGTCAGAATGACAAGACCATAGTGGGCGCGTTTAGCCGGGACCTCAGGGTGGTGCGCTTTACTCTTTATGAAGGAGGCTCAGGGATCTTTTATGACCACAGAGAGTCAGGATCTCGGTTATACAATGGCACCATATTTACAGCACAGTGTCCCCATCACTGCACTGGGGCATTGGGATCCACATTCAGACCACCATGTAAGCACCCTTTGCTGGCCTCACCAACACCTCCTCCAGCAGCAACCCAAGCTTTCTAAGATGGTCTCCCATCCTAGAACTGGCTGGGCCTGAACGCGTTTAACTTCAGGTGGATGACCTCTTCTGAAGTGCAGGTGGTATAATGGGTGATTATGTATGTGATGGCAAACACAATGCTGCAGTGTAACCTGAACTAATGATTCACTTTACTGATTCCGTTCTTTAATTTAAGTGAATCGATTCTTTTGATTCATTTGATTTGTTCGATGCATTTATTGGATTATTGGCTGGTGCGTATGTGAAGTCCTTGGGAGTTGAGGGTTAGCAGAATCCATTCTGATTTCATCACACGTATATCATTTACTGATTGAAACAATTTATATGGGGCGGTGGTAGTGCTGCTGCCTCGCAGTAAGGAGACCTGAATTCGCTTCCCGGGTCTTCCATGCATGGAGTTTGCATGTTCTCCCCGTGTCTGCGTGGGTTTCTTTCAGGTGCTCCAGTCTCCTCCCACAGTCCAAAGATATGCAGGTTTGTCCCTAGTGTATTTGGTGTGTGGGTGTGTGTGCCCTACGGTGGGCTGGCGCCCTACCCAGGGTTTGTTCCTGCCTTGTGCCCTGTGCTGGCTGGGATTGGCTCCAGCAGACCCCCGTGACCCTGTGTTGTGATATAGCAGGTTGGACGATAACTGACTGACAATTTATATATATATATTATATAGTGTTGGACAGTACCTGTGAGCTGGTATCCCTTCCAGGATGGATACTGGACCATTACCTGGCCAGTAGGCTAGACTTAATAAAAACAATTCCTGTATGGCCTAGTGAAGACTAGGGGGCGCCACTGAGCCCCAAACCCCAACACATGAAGACACAATACATTCCCAGGTTCAAATAAAGGGTTGTTCATTACAAAATACCTCGTACACAATAAAGAGCTTGTTTCCTTCTCTTTCTCTATCACTCTCATGCTCTCTCTTTTCCCACTGCACTGTTCTTCTCCAGTCGATTGTTGTCTTCCTTCCTCCCAGCTCCGACTCACCTGGACAAGGCAGCGTGGTCTCTTTTAGTGTGGACCCGGGAGTACTTTCAGTGGCATGACGTGGCCAGTTGGAAGCACTTCCATGTCATAAGAAAGCCAGGGAGTCCTTTCCACCACAGCCCCCTCTATCATCTGCCTGGGATCTGTACAGAGCTGATCCTCCAGACTCCAACTCCCATACAGCCTCGCAAGTGCCCCAGCTGGGACTCCATATGAGGGACACTGCCACCTATTAAAGTGGAGGATGAACTTCTCCCTGACATCCTTTACTGCAAGTTCTTATATTCTTCAGCCATCCCAATCAGTACAGAAATCATCAGACCCGGCCAGGTATCGCCCCCACTTAGTCCATCCATCCATCCATTTTCCAACCCGCTGAATCCAAACACAGGGTCACGGGGGTCTGCTGGAGCCAATCCCAGCCAACACAGGGCACAAGGCAGGAACCAATCCTGGGCAGGGTGCCAACCCACCGCAGGACACCCACACACCAAGCACACACTAGGGCCAATTGAGAATCGCCAATCCACCTGACCTGCATGTCTTTGGACTGTGGGAGGAAACCGGAGCGCCCGGAGGAAACCCACGCAGACACGGGGAGAACATGCAAACTCCACGCAGGGAGGACCCAGGAAGCGAACCCAGGTCTCCCAACTGCGAGGCAGCAGCGCTACCACTGCGCCACCGTGCCGCCCCCCACTTAGTCCATCCATCCATTATGACATCCCGGTTGGGTAAGGATTTCAGCACTGTTCTGGGCAGGGCATGTAACTTTCCTCTGGAGTATCTTGTATATATATATATATATATATATATATATATATATATTTATTTATATACTGTATATATAAATATAGATATATATATATATATATGTACAAAATCCAATGTCTTTCTGTCTGTCTCTATGTCTGTCCGCTTTTCATGAGAGAACTACTTAATGAATTGAGATTGTTTTTTTTTCTAGAATTTGCTTGAACATTCCGGTTGATTTTGTGAGTTCTCTCATCGCGCTATCATAGTTCACATGCGGAATTGATTTATTTGCGCAAATCCGAGAGAGCGGCTGTGGGCCGAGGGCAGCCGGGTAAGGCCCTCCTCACTCCCATGCCAGCCTCCATTCAAGTCGCTCTACCTCTCGCCACGTTTTGGTGTGTACCTTGCCTCCACTTAGCTAGCGTTACCTGTTTGTTCAGCAGACATTATCATCTACAGATTGTTAAGGACTAACATTTGACATTTTTGAGAGAAAGATCAGAGCTACATGTGTTTTAGAGGGTAGCTGATGATTGCCAGAGATATCAAGGCCATGTGCTTTTCTCCCCATGCTGGGGACGTTCTCCCTTCAGAGTTGAACGCGATCAGATACAGTGTCAACATTTGACTTTGGAGAGTACCTACCTTCTGCTTGGCCAGAATTACATTTTTTTTATTGATTTTTATCCTGTTTCACTACTACTTGGGCAGAGCCAAGGAGGACAGCTAGTATTTAAATTTAAAACATGATGATAATTCAAATGACATTGTCCTGTTTCAGTACACAAAGCATGTTAATACATTTAAAATAATAATTAATACAAGACATTACATTACAGAATCACAATGAAAATCGTGCAACAAGAGGGTTCCGAAAACACACAATGTTCCAAAAATACTAAAAAGGACCACTAGAGTGGGAAATCACCATCAGACCCCGGCTAGTAATGAACAGGGCCAAGTAGATTCTTTATAAATCAAAAGATTTATATTCACAAATGTGCTCTGTGACAGAAAAAGTACTGTAAGCTCAGAAGAGCACAAGCGGCATAGAAGACAATGCCTTCAAAAGGCAATCCCAAAAGAGGACAAAGTCTCAATCTAAAATTCAAAACAGAAATCAAAGAAAACACATAAAAGAATACAGAATGAAATAAAAAGAGGTCACCACACCACAAGCACATTCACAATGAACCACAAGGGACTGTGGGTTATGTATCTAGATTGCAAATACCATACATTGCATCAATGTTCATATTGCTAACTACACGTCAATATTGCTGCTACTTCTTTGTCTTGTCTTTGCACAATGTCTTGTCTTGTTTGTGTTTTAATTTTAAATTGAAATTATAATTCTATTTTTAATTTATTATTTGCACATCATGTTGTTACACTGTGGACCCTGAGCTTCACAATTTCGTCTATCTGTATACTTGTATATGGTTGAGATGACAATAAAGTTCACTTTGACTTTGACTTTAACCCACAAAGCAGACAGAACATAAAGGAAGATACATAGAAACTTAAAGATCAACAATATTAATATAAACCAAGGAATAAAGAATTATTAAAGAGACATTAAAGTGTCATTTGAACCCCAGCTTGGGAGAACCCCTGGCTGAACCACAGTAGCAGGTATGCCTCGCTACCAATGAAGTAATACAAAGCTCTGACTAGTTACTGTTTTTGGTGCCCGCTGTCAGTGTAGTTTTAGGTGGGCTACAGCACATTTCTATTGATGATTCTAAGCTCATGAAGGCTTAAAGACTTGCCAGGAATGAGTCGAAAGCGACAACGTTCATGAGACATAATCAAAAATTCACACTGTAAAAACAAGCCTTCTCAAATTCTGTGCATTGTTTTTCAGGAGGCTTAAGCTTCTCTTTCTCTTTGTTAGGCTGAGCTTTGATAATTCCCCGCATTTCAACAGAAAATGAACCTAGACATACTTCCACCATGCAGGACAAAACACCAGCAATGAAGCAGAAAAATCTCCCTGTCAGAAAAGTCCGAGGCCAACAAGTAGAAACCCCTGCAAGGCCCGGCATGTTTATTTTGAGGGTTGAACACAAGAGGAGAGCCGTTTGATTTGACCGATTATTTGGTTTGCGTTTTCATTGTGGGGCAGTGTAGTGGCAAACTGTTAGTTTAAAATCCCACAGAAAGGAGTGCACATGAAAAGAGAGTGTGAGAGCAGCAGACGGTCACATATTCCTGTATGTCAATTAGTCATGATGCCTGCCATGGCGTCACCGTGTCTGAGGGCACAGAAAAGGCCTCTTTAATCTGTTTTACAAGAAGGATATTATGGAGAAATATACTGTGGTGAGGACAACAGTTTTGATTGTTTAACATGCTTTCGGTATCCCAGAAAATGTTTTCATCACTTTCCGAGAGATGCTTGGCCCTGTGTCTGTCTGTGTATCATAATGTGAGTCTGTGGATTTTAAATGAGTGATCATTCAATCCATATGAAGCTCGACATGGTGATATTTCACTTGGTGTTGTTTCGTTTGCTCTTTAGGAGCTTTGTTATTGCAGTTGGTGCTCTCATCTGTCCTAATAGTAGGTCAGGTCAGGTTGGGGAGCATGCACTGGTATGGCACATTGTCGCACCCACCACATGACGAAACAGTTCTGGATCCTGGTTGGCAACCTCCCAGGCAGACACGCAGTCCAGTCCCACCTTCTGGAAGTGACCATCTCTCTGCCGCAGCCAGGTGTTACGTGGGAGTCCCCTTGGCCTGGTCCAGCCACTCGGGTCCTCAACAATGAGGATCTTACGAGCCGGATCACACTCTGGGGAATCGTGTGACATGTCTATAGTGCTAACTGACACTCCCTCACAATGCAGGTAATGTGCCTCAATCTGGAATCCATGAGCAGTACAAAGTCAAACCAGCGGTACCCAAGGATTACATGAAGAGATACAGTACCAAAGAAGTCCAGTCTTCGTCTCAGGTCACTGGATAGCATCCATGTCTCATAACCATATTGCAAGACAGGAAGCACCAGGATGCTAAAGACTTGGACCTTTGTTCTTTTGGAGAGATATTCTAATAGAAGACTAATCAAAAAGGCCTCCATCTATAGTTAATGATTAGGACTTTTGTACCAAGTGCTGTTTCCAGTTGTGACCTCTGGGGGGGGGGTATTAGGGAGACCTGAACACCGGACACAACTAGCAAAGGCATAGTTCAAAGTTATTTAATTTTATAACAATACCTTGAGAGACTCTTAGGTCAGTCCACATGATATAATTCAATAACTCAAATACCTCTCTGTCTCTTTCCACCTCCACAGTGACTATCGCTCTCTTTCTCCCGACTCTGGCTCACTCAAGTGAGGTGTGATGGCTCCTTTTATGTTGAACTCTGATGTCACGACAGAGCATGATGGAAGCACTCCTGGGTCATGCAGAGGCTCCCCAAAGTAGGGAAACCTTCACCCTCTGGTGGTACCCAAGAACCCTGACAAGGTTGCACTTTCGATCTACAGGTCCAGTGGAACTCAGGGATCATACCAGAGTAGCAATGCAGATTTTTGACCTGGTGGATAAACTGTCCTTGATAACCAGTCTCCCTAAGTCCGTCCATTATATGATCACCCCAACTGGGAGGGGAACCTAAAGCCATCCAGGTTGGTTAAGATATTGATTTTCGTCCCAGATGTCCATCCATTATGGCATCTACACTATTAAGCCTCATTGATGTAGCGCCATGTTTTCCAGAAACATATATTATAACTTTTATATCATTTCATTCCTTTTGACTGAGATATAAATCAGGAGGTCACTCAAAGGGTGAATGGAATGTGGCCCACAGAAGGACGGTACCATCACTATCAGCCAGGACATCATCAAATCCACCCAGTTTATGTATCTGTGATCCTCGCTGAGTGATAATGGTGACACTTTTCCTGACGCCCGTACCCATATTAATGCCACCTGGCTTAAGTGGCATCAAGTGACAAGAGTCCTCTGCGATCCTAAGATACCCAAATACCTCAAGGCTAAAATCTACAAGGCGGAGGTGCAGCCAGTGGCCTTGTATGGAGCTGAATGATGACTGGTGGCTGTGAAATACAGATGCTCCGATGGATACTCTGACTGACACATTTGGACCATGCCATGAACAAAGCCATGCAGAAAATGATGGGAGTGACATCAGCCATTGAGAAGATGTGACAGGTATGCCTACAATGGCATGGCCATGTGCTCTGAAATGAAAATTCGGTGACTAAGATGGCCTTATGTCTCAGTTTGAATGGAAGACAAAGGTTAAGAGGAGACATGCGGCACGTCAACATCGCCCCTGAGGTCACCTTTGATTGGGTCACATGGAAAAAGGCGAGCAAGCATGCGAACCCTGCATTTACACGGGACAAACAGTAGGACAAAGAAGACTCACAGTGTGATGAAGAGCTGTCTCAGTGCTGCTCACGCTATAATCTAGACTTGAAAGATTTCTATAAATGGTTGAAATTCATTGACGGTAAAGGATTTTTTGCTAGTTTTAATCTCTGTATATAAATTCCAACGTCTGTCTGTCTGTCTGTCTGTCTGTCTGTCTGTCTGTCTGTCTGTCTGTCCGCTTTTCACGAGAGAACTACTTAACGGATTTGGATCGGATTTGAACTTTCCAGTTGATTTTGCGACTTCTCTTATCCGCTAAGTATCAAACTTCGCTTGCAGTACCGATTTATTTGTGCGAATCTGAGAGACACACAGTGGGCTTAGGGAATGGGGTCGGAGCCCTCCTCACTCATGCGCCAGTCTCGGGGCGTATCTTACATCCGCTTAGCTAGCGAACAAGAGAACTACTTAACGGATTTAGATTGGGCTTTTTTCTAGAATTTGCTTAAACATTCCGGTTGATTTCGCGACTTCTCTCATTGCACTAAGAATCACAGTTTGCTTGCAGGAGCGATATATTCGCACTAATCCAAGACAGAGGCTGCGGGCTGAGGCGGAGGGGGAAGCGTGACGTCAGGAGTAGGGAACTGGGCAGCGCCGTCCTCGCTGTCCTTTTTCACTACTATGTGGGTGAAGCCATTGGGGACGGTTAGTTATAGATAAAGTAATCCTAAGTGAACAAACAGCCATTTCATTTCATTAATTGTATCCAACATCTCATGGACAGATCCCTGATGGAACCAATAGTATGTAGTAGTATTCCATATACCACTTGCTGTTTTGCCTGGGTAATATTTCCAAACCTTGCTCACTACACACAATCCTGCTGGTAATTTTCACCCCACATCCCAAACTCATGTGACGTAAGGTAAACTAAGTGAGGGATGGTGCATGAATGACTACCCTGTGGAGTTACCGGTGCTCCATCTTAGTTCCAATCCCAATTTACACCTAATACTACCAGGTCAAGACAGTGTTTATCATATCACCTAACGTTTTATTTGCCTTAGTAGTCGCTTCTGCACATGATGATGAAAATTTGGTATCAACATAACCCTCTATATCACTCTCAGATGTTGCTCATTGTCGGACAGTGTCACCCATCATCAGTGTCACCAACTCTGTGGTGGCCAGTGAAATTTTCTATGTTGTGGAGTTGCTGGGCTGGTAACATCACTTCAGGAGAGGCCCACTGAATCAACAAGCTAATTAAAAGGACAGGGTGAGTTATGGGACGCACCGTGGACCACCAGGAGGTCATAGTGAAGGAGAGAATTAAAGCAGAATTGAGTGCCATTATGAACGATGCTGCACATCTTCTCTCAGACACATCAACACTGAGGACTTTCAGCCAATGAATTATTTAGCAGAATTGTGTCAGGAAACGCAACGAAGGATTCTTTATCTCCCAACACACCTGAATAACGCCTCACTGGGACTGTAACGGCCATGTCAAATGAATCCTTTTCTTCCTGTTTAAAGTTTTCTTGGTGTTTAAATGAATATCCTGTGGACTTACCGGTGCTCCATCTTGTTTCAAATCCCAATTTGTACCGAATACTGCCAGGTCAGGACAGTGTTTATCATATCACCTAACGTTTTATTTGACTTAGTAGTCGTTTCTGCACATGATGATAAAAATTTGGTGTCAACATAAACCCCTAAATCGCTTTCAGATGTTGTTCATTGTCAGACAGTGTTACCCATCTTATATTTATAATTGAGGTTCCTATTGAAGTGACATGCTTGACATCTTCTACAACTCTGTGGTGGCCAGTGAAATTTTCTATGCTGTGGAGAACTAGACTGGTAACATCACTTCAGGTGAGGCCCACCGAATCAACAAGCTAATTAAAAGGACAGGGTGAGTTATGGGACGCACTGTGGACCACCAGGAGGTCATAGTGAAGGAGAGCATTAAAGCAGAACTGAGTGACATTATGAACAATGCTGCACATCCCCTCTCAGACACATCAACACCGTGGGCTTTCAGCAAACAAATCATTCAGCAGAAGTGTGTCAGGAAACGCAAGGGGGATCCTTTATCCCCCAACAGCACTACACCTGAATAACGCCTCACTGGGACTGTAACGGCCCAGTCAAATGTTTCCTTTTCTTTCTTTTTAAAATTTTCTTGGTGTATGAACGAATACCCTGTGCAGTTACCGGTGCCCCATCTTGGTTCAAATCCCAATTTACATTTAATACTGCCAGGTAAGGATTTAGCAGGTTCAGTAAATGGTTGGATGAATTCAAAGCAAACCTTCAGTGTGTACTTCAAAATTAAGTATTCACAATCTTTGCTTTTTAGAAAAATGTCAAGGAAGTTTATTGTGAAGCTTTAACGCATAGAAAGAGATTTATCTACAAAGTTATCTGACAGTCAGCCTGGAGTGTAATTTGCTTTACGTCTCTGTGCGAAAAACGCCTGCTGCTCGAGGCTCCACATCCTGCCACCAGACGCAATGACCCCGGGGTGCTAACCTTTCTCACCTTGTTTCTCTTAGGCAAATCTTTTCTATTCTCTCCAGCTACTATTCACTTCCTTCCTTCCTTTGCCACTGGCTGTATAGACCAAATTTTCTTTTGTTCTTCATTGTTTCAGACTTTGGAAGAAAGTTAAAAAAAGTTTTATTAAAAATAACATTTTTTTCCTTTAATTTACAGTCAGTCACTCTTATCGACTGTTCAAGGATAAAGAGGGATTACTGGAGGGCATGCATATTAGGTTTCTGCTGAAAAAGACCTGAGATCAGCAATCTTTTGGGAGGGTCGTCCTGAATAATCTCATACTTACAGGGTTTGACAGTAACTGACAACATCAAAAGAAAGGAACCTTTCTCTTTTGTTTGCTTGTTGAGGTCATATTCCTAAATCGCAGTATTTTCACGAAAAGCTTTTGGTTCAAACCAATTTGCAGGCACGCTAAGTTCTGGGTTAAAAAATGTCTAACCTGTCAGATCAGTACTGACCCCTGTGTGGTGCTGTCCTACATCGAAAAAAAATGAAGATCTGACTACAAGACTGATTGCTTAATAAATTTGTTAATTACAGGTCAGGTCAGGTCAGGTCAGAGTGGGGAGCATCCACTGGTACAGCGTGTTGCCGCACCCACCACATGACGAAACAGCTTGGGATCCTGTTTGGCAACCCCCCAGGGAGACACACGGTCCAGTCCCACCCTTTGGAATAGACCATCTATCTGCCGCAGCCAGGTGTTATGTGGCCATCCTCTTGGCCTGGTCCATCATTGAGTATCCTGCGAGATGGATCACCCTCGGGTAATCGTGCCATATGGCCATAGTACCGTGACTGACGTTCCCTCACAATGAAGGTAATATGCCTCATTCTGGACTCCATGAGCAACCACTCATTCAACACAAATTCAAATCCAACGCTACCCAAGGATTCTCCGAAGAGACACAGTACCAAAGGAGTCCAGTCTTCATCTCAGGTCACTGGATAGCGTCCATGTCTCACAACCATATAGGAAGACAGGAAGTATCAGAACTCTAAAGACTTGGACCTTCGCCCTTTTGCAAAGATATCAGGAGCGCCACACACCCCTTTCTAGTGACCTCAAGACCCCCCATGCTCTCCCAATCCGTCTAGTGTCACTCCTGAGATAAGTAAACATCTCGACAAGGTCGACATTCTCTTCGCACGCACACACACATTGCTGATGGCCGTGCCCAAAAGGTCATTGAAGGCCTGGATCTTGGTCTTTATCCAGGACACTCGTAAGCCCAGACACTCAGACTCCTCACTCAGTCTCTCGAGAGCCCCGATCAGACCCTCCATTGACTCCTCAAAGTCAGTTGTTATTTACCAAGAGAAGAAATGAGAATTCAGCCTAAAGGTCAGGAGAACCCATGTGACAGGCCCATTTTATCACTGTGCGTTTTTACATTATTTTTAAATTGTTCCTTTATGTCCATACATATTTTTGCACCTATTTGTCAACATTGTGCTAATGCTAAATTATAAGGGCTTTACCAAGCATAAGGAGCTTGTTTGGTTTTTCATACTTTAAGAATATCAATTTCATATACTGTTACGTGTGAGTCACTGCCTTGCACCCCAAAACACGAGGCTGAGTCTCAGTCTTCAGAACGACCAGCTTTAGTAACAACCTTCAAACAGGAAAAGCGAATGTATGTATTGAAGCGGGAGCTACCACTCCATGACACACAAATGCAGCAAACAAGCAGTGACTTCATTAGTCATTTTGCCTCGGCTCCCTCCATCAGTCCAGGCACTGATAATCTTTCTCAACAGGTTGGTCCCATGGCTGTGGATCTGTGACTGGGATTGGATCGTCCTGGAATAGAGGGGACAAAGAGAAAGTGGATCCGGTCATTGGCCGAATTAAAGTACCCCATGGATTGACGATCAGTCCCCGGCTGATGGACGCCATGCGCGGGGAGCTGTGAGTGAACTTGTTGTCGCGGTGATGAGTTTTCTATGGCCGATTGACACGCTACTGCGAAGACACTGTTGAAGTAGGACGTGTAGCACGACGAGGCTGCATGGACATCACAATATGTATTTACAAAAATTCAGACCTCACTTTGCATTTTTGCCACTGTTTTAGGTGCTTTGAATGTCCTTTTGTGATAGAATTCTTCTCATGGACACACCACTGTCCTGGACATCCAGGCAGACCACAGTTTGTGACGTTCAAGGAGTGTGTCTTTGATGTGGATGTCAGCAACACTGGAGCACAACGAGGAACAGACTTGTCTGCTTTTTACCTCGGACTACAACTATAACGGCAAGTCATATCACTTGCAGAACCTCTCAGATGATTCTGCACTTATAGGGTGTATTGATAAAGGGGATGAGACTGAGGAGAGGAGTCAGATGGAGAACCAGTTATCAAATATTGACTCACCAAAGACCCTCAACACCTGGTCACTATTCAGGGAGCTGATGTGGAGGTGGTTCACTGGTTCACAGTGACAGGCTGGACTGGTCCTATAACACAGAGGCTCTTTTTTCTTAGGAGACTGTGTTCCTTCAATGTGGAAAGTGACATCCTTCACATCTTCTATAACTCTGTGATGGCCAGTGTGATTTTGTACACTGTGGTGTGCTGGGCTGGTAACATCATTTCAAGAGAGGCCCACCAAATCAACAAGCTAATTAAAAGGGCAGACTCACTCATGGGACCCCCCTGGAGGTAGCTCTGAAAAAGACAATGAGGACATTATGAACGATGCTGCACATCCTCTCTGTGACACAGTAGCACCGAGTACCTTCAGCTAACAAATTATTCAACAGGAGTGTCTCAAGAAACGCTATGGGAACTCCTTCATACCAATCATGACACGCCTTTAAAGTGCCTCACTGGGACTGGAACTGGTTTATTTATCTTTAAAGTAAGTCAGAAGTTTTCTTTCTTTTCTAGCAATTCTTGTGTGTATTTGTTTATTACAATTTTTAAGTATTTATTTATTTACTTATTTATTGAGCATCTCTTTGAGCAAATTTACCCCTTGGGACAAATAAGGTTCAATCTATCATATATGGCTTTTCACATATCAATCAATCTCTCTATCTGTTGTGATAGAGACCCAGCCGGGACCCTCTCAAGAAGGAAGGACAGGAGAATCAGCATGCACAGGGCATTGTCTCCCCCAGACTGCTAGATGGTAGCACCCCCCTGGATTTAGGCAGCACCACGGTTTCCCACAGGGCACCATGGGAACTGGAGTTCTTCGATTCAGCCTGTTAGTTTCAGCGGATGCTGCCAGGGTATGCTTCAGGGACTGGGAGCCCTACTTTGTCAGGCGCTCACCTCAGCTGGAAGTGCTTCCGAACTATGGCTTTGGAAAATAGAATAAAAGAAGCCGGCTACTTCAACTCCAGGAGGCAGTCAGGAGAAAGGACAACGAAACATATTTGGAGGAGTGGAGGAGACAGTGAGAGAGAGATGGAGAGATAGAGAACAGAAGATAAAGCATTGCTGAGTCCTGTATACTGTGCTTTGTACTAAGGCTATGGTGGGAAACGCTTACCAGTCAAGAGTTTCCCACAATAAAACCTCTATTTATTTTTTATCTGAGTTATACTCCTGTCTGTGTTGGGTGTTTGGGGAGCTATCTATCTATCTATCTATCTATCTATCTATCTATCTATCTATCTATCTATCTATCTATCTATCTATCTATCTATCGTGACAGATAGAGGGCGCTATCATCCTCTGGAACCCTCCGACTTGACTCCAGACACCAGGTAAAAGTCCAATAATTTGTTTTATTTGAACTATAATGTGCACAAAGCACCCTCCTCTCCACAATACTCATATAAATCACAATAACCAATCAATAAACAATCCTCCACTCTCCCAGACACTTAGCCACCCTACCACCCAGCTCAGCTCGACGTCTGGGATTTCCCATAGTCCTTTTATAGTCCTTGACCCGGAAGTGTTTCGCCCTCTCTATCCACGTGACTATGAACACTTCCGGGTCATATAAAAACTCTTCTTCTTCACCCCGGAAGCACGTCATTCTTCCTGTCGCTATGACTACAACGTACTTCCGGGTTATAGGGCACATAATAGTCTCTGGACCTTCCTGCAGTGTCCCCTGGAGGTTCCCCTGGTATCCAGCAGGGCTGTGATGAAAAACTCCACTGTCCATGATGCCCTGCTGGAACTCGGGGCACCTCTATGTTGCATGAAGGGCTCCACCTGGCGGCCTGGGGGTATTGGCCGGGATAAAAGGCCGGCCATGTCCCACACTATCTATCTATCATGTAGTTCATATAGTGGGGCCATTAATCTATATTTCCATACATTTCCCAGCAATCCTCAGGGCCTTCACAAGTCTGTGGAGGTTAAAAGTGCTAATTAACAATGCTGTTAATCTCATTGTGGAGTTTACCTGGACATGTTATATCCTTTCAGAGCCTTCTTACAACCATTTTTGTCATCCTCTTGCTATTGTCACATCCATATAGCAAAGTCATGCCATATCATTAGACTGACCTCACCCTCACACTGTATCATACTCTCTTAATTATTTATACGAGGGATTAGCTGATTGTCCAGATATTTTTGATGTCATCTTGCTGCAGTACAAGTGTCTTGAGATCACCAAGATTCAACACATCCAGGTAACAGCATTTTATAGCCAACGTAACATTTGAGGCATTGTTGGCAGTCATAAATGTTCCAGACAGACAATACTAATAATTCCCGGCCATTGTTTAGTATACCAGTTTTCACATAAAATGCGCTATGGCTTTTGGGCCATTTTTTATCACTCCGTAAAAATAAAAATAAAGGTAATTTCACACAAATGATTGAAGCAATTACTGTAATATTGCACTGTGCTGAAAGTTGTGAACAGACCATGCTACAAGCCTTGCTGCCTTTTATGTGTCAAACTTGGATTCAAAGTGGTGAGTGTCATAACAAGTCTTGCTTGCTGATGTGTCTAAGTCGATGGACACTGAAGGACATTTTAAGAAAAGGTCCATTCAGAATTCAGGGTGCAAAGCTGTCTCATTATAGTACAGGCAGTGGATTAGTGAGAATCAGACGTGTGATGAACCAACCCACACCATGTTCCCCATAAAAACCATATATGAGGGACACACTAATAAAAACTGTACAGGCCTGAGTACTTAGCACCATGGTTAATATTGCCATCTAACAGTACTTAGGCTGGGGTACCTTTCTTAAGCTGGTTGCATGTTTGCCCCCCCTGCTTGAGTGGGTTTCCTTTACAGACCCCTGTCTCGTCTCATGCTGCCCGTGTAGATGTGTGTACAGCTGTGCGCTGAGGTGGACTGACATCCTCTCCGAATGTTTCCTGTTTTGAACCTTCTTACTGATAGTCCAGATTTCACTGCAAAATGGATGGCTGGCTGTGTGAAAGTCAAAATCTGGTGGACCTGGGAACGTAAAGAAGCAGAACATGACCGGAAAAAAGATAAAGCTTGGTGTTCCCAAGAGATTTATAATATGGGGTAATAAACCAGTAGCCATGTCCTGGAATATCCTTCTTTGGGGCTCAAAGGGTATCTGTTTTTACCTGAGATGACAACTGAGAAAGTGAGTGAGTTTTTACAAACGCAGGGTGTTTTCATTCCACAAGATCCTGTCACTGTCAAGACTTTTGATGTGCATATTGCTTTTTTTCACAATCTGTAATTTATCTATTTTACAGCAAGAAACTCAACAAGCCCATATAGTGTGCACCCACTGAGGTGGGTCTTATGTCACAAAAACAAATCTTCGCCATACCGGTGCTTCAACACAAACATAAGGGCTCCTATCTAATAAGCAATCTTTGGAGCATCCAATCAGAGCAGAGAAGCAACACAAAATTAAAGTAGTCAGCTTGTCTTACATTATTCTATAAAAATGGTGTTGATCCCCCCGCAATACAGGCCTGTACTGTGTAGCCGTGGTGTCAACAAGCCCACCACATTGCTGCCCATATAAACAACATCTCAGTAAAAGTGAAGAGGCCAAAGGAGACCAAGAGGGCCCCTCTCTGAAGGTAGCACTTCACACAAATGTCATTTCTACCAACTCTGGGATGATCCTCTTCTCTGTTTCAACTCTCACAGCAGTTTGCTTTGTCTAGTTTTTGAGTAATGTTCTATAACGTTGAAAGACTCATGGGTGCATTTTTCCTAAGCCATTTATCTAGTTTAGAGAAGAGATTGGATGATATGGAGAAAGTGAATCAGGAAGTGCAACGGATTAGCAAGGAGGAAGTAAGGACAGCTATGAAGAGGATGCAAAATGAAAAGGCTGTTGGTCCAAATGACATACCTAAGGAAGCATGGAGGTGTTTAGGAGAGATGGCAGTGGAGTTTTTAACAAGATTGTTTAATGGAATCTTGGAAAGTGAGAGGATGCCTGAGGAGTGGAGAAGAAGTGTACTGGTGCCGATATTTAAGAATAAGGGGGATGTGCAGGACTGCAGTAACTACAGGGGAATAAAATTGATGAGCCACAGCATGACGTTCTGGGAAACAGTAGTGGAAGCTCAGTTAAGAAGTGAGGTGATGATTAGTGAGCAGTAGTATGGTTTCATGCCAAGAAAGAGCACCACAGATGCAATGTTTGCTCTGAGGATGTTGATGGAGAACTTTAGAGAAGGCCAGAAGGAGTTGCATTGCGTATTTGTGGACCTGGAGAAAGCATATGACAGGGTGCCTCGAGAGGAGCTGTGGTATTGTATGAGGAAGTCGGGAGTGGCAGAGAAGTACGTAAGAGTTGTACAGGATATGTACGAGGGAAGTGTGACAGTGGTGAGGTCTGCGGTAGGAGTGATGGATGCATTCAACGTGGAGGTGGGATTACATCAGGGATCGGCTCTGAGCCCTTTCTTATTTGCAATGGTGATGGACAGGTTGAAAGACGAGATTAGACAGGAGTCCCCGTGGACATTGTGATCTGTAGTGATAGTAGGGAGCAGGTTGAGGAGACCCTGGAGAGGTGAAGATATGCTCTAGAGGGGAGTGGAATGAAGGTCAGTAGGAACAAGACAGAATACATGTGTGTGAATGAGAGGGAGGTCAGAGGAATGGTGAGGATGCAGGGAGTAGAGCTGGTGAAAGTGAATGAGTTTAAATACTTGGGATCAACAGTACAGAGTAATGGAGATTGTAGAAGAACGAGAGGTGAAGAAGAGAGTGCAGGCAGGGTGGAATGGGCGGAGAAGAGTGTCAGGAGTAATTTGTGACACATGGGTATCAGCAAGAGTGAAAGGGAAGGTTTACAGGATAGTAGTGAGACCAGCTATGTTATATGGGTTGGAGACAGTGGCATTAACCAGAAAGCAGGAGACAGAGCTGGAGGTGGCAGAGTTAAAGATGCTAAGATTTGCATTGGGTGTGACGAGGATGGATAGAATTAGAAATGAGGACATTTAAGGGTCAGCTCAAGTTGGACGGTTGGGAGACAAAGTCAGAGAGGTGAGATTGCGTTGGTTTGGACATGTGCAGAGGAGAGATGCCGGGTATATTGGGAGAAGGATGCTTAGGATAGAGCTGTCAGGCAAGAGAAAAGGAGGAAGGCCTAAGAGAAGGTTTATGGATGTAGTGAGAGAGGACATGCAGGTGATGCGTGTAACAGAGCAAGATGCAGAAGATAGGAAGATATGGAAGAAGATGATCCACTGTGTTAACCCCTAACGGGATCAGCCGAAAGAGGAAGATGTTCTATTTTTTGGACTGCTAGC
Organism: Erpetoichthys calabaricus; assembly: GCF_900747795.2. Classification (NCBI taxonomy): domain Eukaryota; kingdom Metazoa; phylum Chordata; class Cladistia; order Polypteriformes; family Polypteridae; genus Erpetoichthys; species Erpetoichthys calabaricus. The sequence continues at coordinate 152,729,273 of NC_041403.2, forward strand.
AATTAGGGGTTGGTTGAATGACCTACCCGAATGCCACCTTGTTACGTCCCTGGAATCTGAGGGTTTTCTGCTACAACTAATTAGCAACAAGTTGCCCCTTTGCTGCATGTTACTGGTCCACAGCTAGTGGAGGAGAGCATTTTGAATTTGGCTGGACTGGCATCATTCTTGGCCAGCCTGATCTAAATAAAACTGGAGTATCTCTGGTGATCAGAATTTTTTTTTGTACAAATTTGTAAAGATAAAAGGCAGACTTGTCCACTGCTGTTGAATAACTTAACTCTCATGAGAGGACACCTATACTATAAGCCCTGTTTTAAATTCACGTCTTCGTGTTTCTCATCTAAAATGCTGTTCTGCTACTTTTTTGTTTATTCATTTTAATCCTTTGTCTCAGAATGAGCAGCAATGACACTCTTGGGAGGATTAAGGCACTCATAATACCACAGATCGTTTACTCAGGTTACTGCTTGCCAGTAGTTTTGCTCAACAATATATAAAAAAAAGTTGATGCCTTCTAGCTTTTTCCTGAAACAACCAGTTTTGCATAAGCACCTCATGACTTAAAGTATGGCATAAAGAAAGCAAACTGTGCATATAACTGTGACTCTCAGACTGCTCTCCCGTTCATCCGTTTTCAGGCCTACCTAATCCGCTCGACTGGTGTTCTCTGCTCCACATTTCCAGTCCTACTACTCCTCTGTGTAGGTCTCTTCACTGGCATCGTGTTGTTGCAACGTTCCAGTTTAACGCTCTTGCCTTGGCCTGCGGTTCTCTGAATGGCTCTGGTCCTCGATATCTCCAGTCTTTGGTCTCTCCAGGTGTCCCTTCAAGAAGTCCTCATTCTACCTCTTCCTGTCCCTCTTCTTGCCAGACATGTCAAGACTGGACAATGCTTCTCTGTTCTTGTTCTCCCTTTGTCTAAATGAACTGCACCCAGTTTACTCATATTTAGGCGTCTTCTGAAAAGGCACCTTTTCATTAAACATTTTGGAACTGCTTAGCGTCTCTTCTACAGGATAGCTGTTGTACTGACAAAGAGTTTAGGATGACGATGTTTGTTTTAGTCTAATTGCAAGTATAATTATGTAGTAGTGCTACTATGACTCCTGCTTGCTCAGTTTTATCTAGTTCTCTGTTGCTTTTGATGCTCACATCTTAGGGTGGTGCAATATACCGGTACTGGAAAAGTCCTGAAAAACCCAAAATGGTGTGGGACCAACATTTCAGAATTTTCAGAAGTAAATGGCAGCTTTTCTCTGAATTTCGACACTCTCTATTGTAGTTGTGGATAGATGTCCATTTCCGAGACTTTACAAAACAAAGCTACACGGTTTGAGGCGACCAGAACTAACCCTAAGCCTAACCTTCCCTATACCCATTTGCTTTGATGTGCTGTGGACCTCATCAGCAAACTCCCCTACTCCATTGCTTCGACACGATCCGGACTCTACAGTGATCAAGAGGGAGGTGGTGCATAATGTGGCACGATGTCTCAGAGCACCAGGAATGCGAGCAATTGTGTGGTGTACCAGGGAGGCTAGAGTAAGATGGTTGCTTTTGGAGTTATCTGTTATTTGCTTTGGAACCATTTTGATACCGTTACTGAGGTCCGAAAGCTAGAATGGATACTGAAGTCCTAATTTTAGTACCAATCCAGCACTATTGCACCTTTTAATCAACCCTGTATCTTATATATAAACGTCTACACGTAGAAGTGTGTGTGTCTGTCTGTCCGGCCCGGGTGGAGGTGGAGTGGGGGGTAAGGGATCCCCACCCCACCACCTGGGGGGACGGCCTGACTGTTGCTAGGAAAGGTGTGGTTGTTGGTTGCGATAACCTCATATTCATGTTACCTCTCATTCATTCCACGTTACTTGCATCGTGTCAACACAACTCTCTGTGCTTTAATATTTTATATGTTTTTCTCCATCTAGTCCTTTTCAGTTTTCTTTTGTTTTATCTGTATTACTTTTACTCTGGCGTATATGCGTTTTATTTTCCTCTTTTGTGTCTTTTAATTTTCCTCCGTTATCTTCGCTTAGATTTAAATCATACCAAGGTAGCCCCAAGTTAATGAGTTGGAAGAAGAAAAAAGTGTGAGGCTACAGCATGAAGCTGAAAGAAAGCGACTCCGTCGCCAAAGTAAAACCAGCGAGGAAAGACAAACTTGCTTATCCACTGATACTCAAGTGAGGCAAGCACATCGGCAAAATGAAACCTCCAAGGAGAGAGAAAGTCGCTTAGCCGCTGAGAGACAAGGGGTGCGAGCGCATCCACAAAATGAAACCTCCGAGGAGAGAGAAACTCACTTAGCTGCTGATAGACAACGGAGGTGAGCACATCTGCAAAACAAAACCACAGACGAGAAAGAAACTCACTTAGCTGCTGATAGACAAGCGAGGTGAGCACATCGGCAAAATGAAACCAAGGAGAGGGAAACTCACTTAGCTGCTGATACATAAGCGAGTCGAGCACATTGGCAAAATGAAACCACGGACGAGAGAGGAACTCACTTAGCTGCTGATAGACAAGCGAGGTGAGCACATCGGCAAATCAAAACCACAGACAAGTGAGAAACTCACTTAGCTGCTGATACACAAGTGAGGCGAGCACATCGGCAAAATGAAACCTCCGACTCTTAATTTCACATTTTTTTCTGATGATTTCAATAGTTTCTAGGAGCCCAGAATTTTTACGGACAAACTTACACAGCTAGTATATTATAACTTGCTCTGTAAGTGATCTTGGATAAAGGCCGCTGCTCAATCAATAATAATAAAAATAATACAGGTGCTGGTCATAAAATTAGAATATCATGACAGTTGATTTATTTCAGTAATTCCATTCAAAAAGTGAAACTTGTATATTAGATTCATTCGTTACACTCAGACTGATGTATTTCAAATGTTTATTTCTTTTAATGTTGATGATTATAACTGACAACTAATGAAAGTCCCAAATTCAGTATCTCGGAAAATTAGAATATCAATTAAGACCAATGCAAAAAAAGGATTTTTAGAAATGTTGGCCAACTGAAAGGTATGAACATGAAAAGTATGAGCATGTACAGCACTCAATATTTAATTGGGGCTCCTTTGGCCTGGATTACTGCAGCAATGCGGCGTGGCATGGAGTCGATCAGTCTGTGGCACTGCTCAGGTGTTATGAGAGCCCATGTTGCTCTGATAGTGGCCTTCAGCTCTTCTGAATTGTTGGGTCTGGCGTATTGCATCTTCCTCTTCACAAAACCCCATAGATTTTCTATGGGGTTAAGGTCAGGCGAGTTTGCTGGCCAATCAAGAACAGTGATACCATGGTCCTTAAACCAGGTACTGGTAGTTTTAGCACTGTGTGCAGGTGCCAGGTCCTGTTGGAAAATGAAATGTGCATCTCCATAAACTTTGTCAGCAGCAGGAAGCATGAAGTGCTCTAAAACTTCCTGGTAGACGGCTGTGTTGACCTTGGACCTCAGAAAACACAATGGACCAACACCAGCAGATGACATGGCACCCCAAACCATCACTGACTGTGGAAACTTTACACTGGACCTCACGCAACGTGGATTCTGTGCCTCTCCTCTCTTCCTCCAGACTCTGGGACCTTGATTTCCAAAGGAAATGCAAAATTTACTTTCATCAGAGAACATAACTTTGGACCACTCAGCAGCAGTCCAAAGGCGAGACGCTTCTGACGCTGTCTCTTGTTCAAGAGTGGCTTGACACAAGGAATGCGACAGCTGAAACCCATGTCTTGCATACGTCTGTGCGTGGTGGTTCTTGAAGCACTGACTCCAGCTGCAGTCCACTCTTTGTGAATCTCCCCCACATTTTTGAATGGGTTTTGTTTCACAATCCTCTCCAGGGTGCGGTTATCCCTATTGCTTGTCCACTTTTTTCTACCACATCTTGTTCTTCCCTTCACCTCTCTATTAATGTGCTTGGACACAGAGCTCTGTGAACAGCCAGCCTCTTTAGCAATGACCTTTTGTGTCTTGTCCTCCTTGTGCAAGGTGTCAATGGTTGTCTTTTGGACAACTGTCAAGTCAGCAGTCTTCCCCATGATTGTGTAGCCTACAGAACTAGACTGAGAGACCATTTAAAGGCTTTTGCAGGTGTTTTGAGTTAATTAGCTGATTAGAGTGTGGCACCAGGTGTCTTCAATATTCAACCTTTTCACGATATTCTAATTTTCTGAGATACTGAATTTGGGACTTTCATTAGTTGTCAGTTATAATCATCAACATTAAAAGAAATAAACATTTGAAATACATCAGTCTGTGTGTAATGAATGAATCTAATATACAAGTTTCAGTTTTTGAATGGAATTACTGAAATAAATCAACTTTGTCATGATATTCTAATTTTATGACCAGCACCTGTAGTTAAGGAGAATTGCACTCCTGCCCGGTCATATATCAAGTAAGTCCTTATAACATAAACACAAAATAAACAGAATTTACAGGAGCTTGGAAGGAGGAGTTTAGAAGTCAAGAAAAAACAAAGATGAACCAGAGTCTGTGTTTAACCAGAGTGACTGCAATAGCAAAGAAACTATTTCTATGTCCAGTCATTCTTGCCTTCAGTGACCGCTAATGTTTACTCGGTGGTAATAACTGAAAGAGATGGGTGCCTGGGTGAGTGTGTTCTTTGCTTATTTTCCCAGCACGTTCCCTGACCTGTGATGTATACAGGACCTCAGCAGAGTTTGGTCACAGGCCCATAATCATTTGTGATGTCCAAATAACACACTGCAGTTTATGTTTGGAGTGAGCAGACGCATTGTCATACCAGACTCTTAGGGAGAAAGTGGAGATGTTTTCAATGACAACTTGATCAAACCGGAGCGGCACTGAATGGGATAGTTTAAACTTTTTAAGCTGACAGAGAAAAAAAACTTCATTGCTGTTCTTTTTTGATAGAAACAGTTATGGTTTTATCCCAGTTCAGACTGTGCCAAGAAATTTCAATGATTCCACCCTCTTGGCAGTGGAGTATCTCCCAAAATTGACAATTATTCCTACTGTTTTCAAGGAATTCAAGTTAAGAATACTGAGGGTGCACTAAATGCCCAGCCGATCCACCTCCTTCCAATCTGTGATCAAGCCAGTCAGGGCGGTGTCATCAGCAAACTTCAGCAGTTTGACAGATGGGTCACTGGAGGTGCCGTCATCTGTGTCGAGAGTGGAGAGGACACAAAACACAACCCCGAAGAGACCCTGTGCTGAGAGTCAGGGACCCATCTTCACTGTCTAATGCCTGTTTTTTTGGAAAGTCAGAGATCAACAGACACGTGGCCTACTCCAAGTTCATACTGAGAAGTTTCCTATGGAAGAGTGCTGGTATGATTGAAATCCACAAATGAGATCCTGGCATAAGTTGCTGAGGGTGTCTAAATGCTAAAAGATTTAGTAGAGAGCCCTATTTACCTCATCCTCAGCGGACCTGTTGGCATAGTAAGCAATCTGAAGTCGGTCAAGAAGAGAATCTGTGACAGACTTTAGATGCTGAAGAATCAGACATTCAGATGACTTCATTATTACAGAGATCAGCACCATTGGCATGTAACCCCTGCTCCCCTGAATGACACTGAATTTGATTTAGCAGGTTTGAGGGTATTTATTTATGACGTTTAGCCAAAGCATTTTCTATAATTTAACAAGAAGGTAAACGTTTACTAGCTGAATCATTTCTTCCACTTATCATGATGCAGTGATAATTCTTACATTATTATTTTGGATGTAATGAGAAGTCAAGCAAAATGACACCTTGTATTGGCTAACTAAATAAATTATAATACGCAAGCTTTCGAGGCAACTCAGGCCCCTTCTTCAGGCAAGATGGCTAACACGGTACAACTTGTTTTCTAGCTTTTTAAAGTTTATTTTTTTCCTTGTAAATGTGTTTAATTTGTTTGAATTCAAAAAGTCCTTCTTGATCGTTGACGCAGGCACCCAAAAGAAAGACTCCACTTTAAATCGATTCTCAAAACATCAGAGGAACAGAAATTAATCCTGCAGCCTCACAATCTGGACAGGGACGATGTGGGTAAACGTGCCTTGTTATGAACTCGTACCAAGAGTCCTGCTCAAGGCTGAACCATAAATAAATAAAAGCGGGAGGTTATTTTTGCTTTGTGCATGGATCAGGTCTCCCTTGGTAGAACGTCACTGGTTCGGGCTGTTATTTTTTGAATCGCTGCCCTTTGCACTACCGACTGCTGCTTCTAATCAAACCAACCCTCCTGCAATCGATCTGGGACACGCGGACGCGTTGCTAGGCAGCAGCCGTCCCATTGAGCCTAATCATTTACCGAGGTGCTTCACGAATCAAAGAGTTCCGGACGTACCATGTTTTATAACGGGGTCTTACTAAAGTTTATCCACTCAGCAGCATCCGTAACAATTACATATAAAGAAATGACATCGTTAGCTAAGTACGATAAAACATTATGTTCATCATTATTGTGCCAGAAGGACAGACATTTTCGCTGTTCTTTAGTGTTTCAATTGACCCACAGCGTCCACAATGGTCTCGCCCGCGCCGCGATTCAAACTTATTCGGACTGATGTCACGTGTCACGTTCCTCTAGTTACTTTAGTTATTTTTAACGGACAGGCGGATGAGGGTTGACCTGACGTGCCCTTGAACCGGGGTTAATGGATGAATTTTAAGAGGTAAGGGAAATGACAAAAAGAGTGATCTTGTGGGAGATACATAGCAGGGTAGCGCACAGTCGGGGCCGGGACTTGGAGTCTGACATGTCTGGCAGCGAATACCGCGACTAGGGTTCCACCGACTGGGTACCTCGGCTCATCCCGGCCACTCCTTCCGCGCAACCCGCAGTCGTGAGCGCACACTACACACCTGTCTCCCTCTCGCCTGCGGCCGGTAATTGGAACATGTAACTAATGAAGCTTTGCCTTGTGATTTAGTCTTTGATAATTTGAAGCCGACCTATAGATGAGTGATGGGAAAATAACAGGTTCGAGAGGCAAGTTTATAGAAACCGCTTGGTTTGTTCTTCTTGGGGGCTCGAAGCTGACGTGCCGCTATGCACGACGTGGGATCATACTTCCATTCCATCCAGCATCAGACATGAGGGCGAGGGTGCCGCTTATTCAGCTCCTTCCGTGAAGTTTGCCCCCCAGATCTGAAGCAACCATGCCGATGACACGTTTAACACGTTGGTTAAATTCGTTTCTATGCTGCACCCTGTGTGAACTTCTTAAAAATGTCTGCTAGAGCAACATTATGCATTTCGCCATGCCCGTCAGAACATAGCCACATTTTATTTTAACATTTTAATTTTCTAGCCGGCGAAAACTTTCCATTCATTTTCATGCTGGGTTAATCCAATTCAGTCTATCTAGACAATATGGGTTGTTTATTAAAGAACCCACCCCAGGTGGGGTTTATCTTCTCACACGCAGTTCATCCCCTAATTTCCATAATCTTAAACGTGAGAATGGTTTTAGGCCGGGACTGGAGCAACTCACTTATACAGTATAAGGCAGGAGGCAATACTAACTGAGGTGTCAGTCCGTTGCAGGGAACCATCACCGAGGACACCCATTTAGAGACCACTACCTGTGTGTCTTTGGGATGAGGAAGGCAAACTCGCATGAACAGAATGTTCAAACTTACAGATAGTGACTGCCTGAGATTGTGTGAGGCTAACCTCAGTGGGCTACCTTATTCAGTTTGTTCTCCTAAAGTGGTCCTGATAAAAGGCTGCCACAGCACTGGTGCATAGACTTTCAAGTATAAAATAGTGATAGTAAGGTCACAATTAAATGTATGTTATCAATAATAGCCTGCAATTCACAAAAATCACAAAAGCATTAGCCAAAGTATACACTTCAAGCCCTATATTGGAGGCTTTTCTTGGCATGTTGTGAATGTTCTCACTTAATGTCATGATACCAGAATTTTTGTAATTGATACCAATTCCAGTAAAATTTAACAATACTTGTTACCTATTTGATACCAGAGGAGAGACAGAAGTCCCATTCGGTGTATTTTTTTTTTTTTTTAATAAAAAAATAAAATAAAAGTGCCACTCATTAAACTGAACAATATTGTGCAATTCTCTGTAGTAGAATATAAAATTTTATAAATGGTATGGCAGCTTTAAAATAGTGTATCCATCAAGTAGTTACTCCACTCTTTTAAGTAAATGGGTATTCATAAATCTCAAAATGCAGTGTGGGGCTTGACTTTTAATGTGTTGTAGGCATAGGGGTACCCCAGAGTAACAACAAATGGGGGTACTTTAAACTCTTGGGTGGGTTTCCGCAAAACGTTTAGGGCTCCCTAATATCTTACAATGTGGACGTTCAAAATTTATTCTGACATTTTCTCTCCAGCAACTACCAAATATGCTTAAAGTTAATACTACAAATAAAAAGTCAAACAGCTGTACTGTTGAATTAGTTAATTATAAAATAATTCAGAATATTTTAATTTTAAATGTTCTTTAAAGCTGTTTTTTGTAATGTATCAATCTGGCTTGACAGACAAGCCTTCTCCAGGGATTGTAACGTGTCCTGTTGTAAAATTTTAGAATATTTACATTTGCATTGTTTAGCTGTTTTATATTTGTATATAAAAAAAAAAACTAAAGAGTAATGTTTAAAGGATGAGTCAAGTTGATTTGGTTTTGCAATGTTACAAACTCCTGGTGCTTTAATTTTCCAAATCGGTTGCTTTTTTTTTTTTTTTTTTTTTTTTTAACGTTTCTCCTAACTTTAATTTTATGTGTGAAGTTACTTGTTTTCCATTAATCCACAGTTATAGAACTCCTGTAAAACATCATTTTGTTGTGCTGTTATTAGACTGTTATTGGTCAGCTTGTGTGCGGATTCAGAATCGAATACTAGTCCAGTGTAACAGAAAACTGCGTTGCATTCTCCATCGTACCTTTCAAATACGTGACGTCTGTGCTTTTTCACTAAATTCGTTACGTTTTATGGGTTATACTCGAACATTATATTGGTTTCAAAAACCAAACAGGTGACAGTGTTTGCATTAATGTATTTCACAATAAAGTATGCTGTTTTGCCCATCCTGCTAATATGCATAATAGTGCTTTGTGCTTCAATGCAAAAAATAAATGTTGTTTTGGTATTATCAAATGTAGCGGGACAATTCATCACCAGAGTAGACAAACCAAATAGCCAGTTTCTTTGAATCTTGCCTCGATTTTTAGTTGCTAAAACTGGTATTAGCCCTGCCAGTGTGCATAGTTCCCATATGCATAACAATGGATGCCTGCAGTATTTCCCCTGTTAGCTTAGATGAACATCTGTAGATGTGCACAATCCAATCTGAGAATAAATGCAAAGCTTAAGTTTCTTTATTGGGGCTGCTGTGTAGGACACGTTAATATAGTGTAGGGCAGGGCTATTCAATTACAAATTCAGTTGGGCCAGATTGTCAAACCAAGAAGGTTAGCTGGGCCAGTCATTTTAGCGGCAAAGCAGCTCGTAATGACAAATTTTAAAACCAACACAAACAAATTTATTGAAAAACATAAGGTTTATTCGTTGTTTCTCTTTTAACTTTGGTCAGTTTGCAGAGCAAAAGGTGCATACAAATTGAGCTGAATTAACAGAATCTGAGGTAGCCCCTATTTTTTCCACTTACAAAAGAAGAAAAAACTGACCTAGGCTACATATCTGACCTATCTGATCACAAAGTGCATAAAACAAAATAGTGCACAGTAGTAGGCTATTAGAAATAACATCGTTTCCTTTTGAAACAAAATAAACAACTTGCACACATTTGACCCAGGAACATCTCAAAGTGCATAAAATAAAAAGTGCACAGTATTCACAACTATAACAACACTGAGGGAACATATTTTAAATCACCATGTGTGATTAGGCATGCCTCTGTTACGCATCCCACATTATATTGATGTATTGTAGGCTACAGTTACCCTGCTGACTTAGTGGGAGAAGTGACATTTTTTGTTTTGAACGAGAGCAGTGACTTTAGGCTCGTAAGTTGTCAGTGCAATTCGAAGGCATTGGTGGAGAGTATGGTCAGTCAGGGAGCAACGAGAGTTGCTTTTTATGGAGTTCATGTGTGAAAAACTTGACTCACATATATATGTTGATCCAAACATACTGAGCATGACGATCGCTACTTTCTTAATGTTAGGGAACTGATGTGCGTTGACATCAGTCCAAAACATTGCAGGCCCGTTAGTGGAAAGCTCCTGTGCCATGGTTACAGATGACTGCATGTCAACAAGTTCGAGTGTGAATTTCCCCTCGTCAATGGAAGGGACCAGTTTCTTAGCTCTGGCGGATAAGTCCCCTTCTATTGCAACAGTGAACGGGTCTCTGACAAAAACGGCCAACTCTGTGGGCAGATCAAGTCCATCCAATCGACCAGCAAAGTTATTTTTTCAACATCGCAATGAAATCTGTCATCACATCCGTGATTTGTGCGGGGGATGAGATGCATTTGCGGAGTGTCGGAAAATGCAGCATTCGGCCTGTGCTCAAATCATTTGCGAAAAGGTCCAGTTTAACTTGGAATGCGCGCATCTGTTCCACAAGGTCGATGACAGTTTTGTCTCTGCCTTGTAGTCCCAAATTGAGATCGTTCAGGTGTTTGAATATGTCGCTCAGAAAGCAGGCATCGGCCATGAAGTTGTCGTCCAGTATGCGACTCAAGTGCGTTTCTGCCTTTTTTTGCTTGCTGCCGCGGAGGAAAGTTATGATCTCTTCTCTGAGACCGCAGAAACGCTCCAGTGCTTTGCCTTTGGACAGCCACCTCACGTCATTATGCAAAAGAAGGTCGTGGTGCTCAGCAGACATTTCTGACAGCAGCATGCGGAATAAGCGGTGTTGGAGGCTTGATGTGGAGCGAATAAAATTAATTATAGCCATAACGCTGTCCATTGTCGTTTTGAGCACCCCGCTTAGTTTTGCGCACAACACGGCCTGATGCACAATGCAGTGTAAGGAGATCAACTGAGGTGCAACAGCGGACCAACGTGCTGCCAAACCATTCATTTTCCCTGTCATGGACGGAGCCCCATCTGTCACAAGCATGCACACACGCTTCATATCCAGACCACTGTCTTTAAAAAAGGCGGAAATTTTCCCAAAGACTATATCGCCAGTTGTGTGTCCTTCTAACGGCAGTAGGCCGAGCAGCTCCTCTCGGAAGCATTTGCCATCAAAAAAACGGACATATATGCACAACTGAGCAGTATCAGTTTTGTCTGTGGACTCATCTACTGCTATAGACATAGTATCAGCTTTCATCAGGTCTCCTAACAGCGTTTCATACACATCTGCAGCAAGAATTTCAACCCTACGAATGTTTGAAGTATCTGACAGGGGTACGTTTTTTATAGCAGATACCACGCTCATTTTAATTTTATCGTCATTTATCACCTCATCCACGACAGCCAGCATACAGTCCTTCACGGTTTCAGAGTCTGTGAATGGCCTTTTCTTTTTTGCCAGTATCCAGGAAACACGAAGGGATGCTGCAGTAGCTCTCTCTTGGGCTGTGAATGACCGCACCATGGTAGTACTACTCCGGTTGTAAGATGCAATCAAACTCTGCACTTTTGCAGCCCTCTCTTGAGATCCCTCTGGAAAATTGGTGCGAAAAGTGTGGCGTTTCTCAACATGATGCCTCCGCACATTGTAATCTTTAAATACTCCAACGCACTCATTACAAATTAAACACCTCGGTTTGGCGTTTGGATGTGGCGGTAAAATAAACAAGTATTTGTCAGTCCAGGCAGGGTTAAACTTACGGTTTTCATTGGCAATTTTACGTTTCAGTGTTGAGAAACATATTGATAGTAATCTAAGCTACTACCGGCACGCTCTGCATTGTTTGCGTGTTGCAGGCTACGTAATTTACGTAGGTGCGCGTTTTTGGCGGGACCATAGACATAATAAATACTTTATATTTATATTAATATACTATATATTTATATTAATATATATATATATATATATATATATATATATATATATATATATAAATATATATATATATATATATATATATATATATATATATATATAATTATATTAAATAACAATTAATGAATAATATATATTAATTTATTATCTATGGGCGGAACCACGGGCTGGGCCACTCGGAGGTTGATTCTGGGCCGCATGTGGCCCGCGGGCCGCCAATTGAATAGCCCTGGTGTAGGGTACTATATTACCATGTCATTTGTCTCCTCTTACATCTTAATGACACACTACAAGTTAGACTGTTACATCTGGCATCTGATTGGTCACGTTATTGCACTGTCAAAGCGCACATTAATCAGTTTCTTAACTAACTCCATAAAAGAATAAAAGTGGCGATGATGAAAGCTTTTGCGTGAGTCTGTTTTTTGGCTCTGTTTTTTAATATTAATAACCATGATTTCAGCAATTGCACACTAAATTGTCCTGCCTTAAAAACAAAGCATTTTCAGACATGGCCTCTGCTTCTTTTCGTTTTGAGACATGTTGATGCTGTGCTGTATCATCCCCACTTGGCGTCATTTTTATGTGTAGTCTGCACTCGTGCTTTTCCTGTGTAGTATTGTACCTTCCAGACTAATTCATTTACTTGCAGTCAACCGTGAGTGCAGTACTGACTTTTCTTTACTTCTGCCAATACTGTAAAAAAAGCTGGTGCTATTTCTTTTTTGGAACTTGTGTGTCAACCTGGTACTGAACTATCGGTTCTTGAGACACCCCTGTTTCCACCTAATGGAGGCCTTTTCATTTTGGGTTCTTGATATTCTTGTTTGCTGCTAAGCCAGGCATAACTCTCTGAAGTAAAGGCTTTATTCATAGTTGTGTCCTTTTTAAATGCAGGGTATATTGTTTCTCTTTTAGGTATGACATTTTCTGCATTTTTCTTGTCAAATTTTTTTTTTGTAATACAATTCACTTTATTCTCCAATGCATTTTTATTCACGTTGTAGGGTTTTTTTTGTTTTTTTTTTTTTTCCTTTTTTGTCATTAAGTGACTGATATACATTGAACATTTCCCATTCACAGTGCACTTGAACCTGTGCCTAAGTGGTAAACTCTGGTTTAGCTCTGCTGCCTCATGCCTCCAAGGACTTGGTTTCAGGACCTGTGTTTTGACTGCCTGTCTAGAGTTTGCACGGGCACTCGGTGTCTGCCTGGGTTTTCTTTGGGTATGTGCCAGTGGCAGTCGACTTGAGTCAATAGGGGGGTTTATATTGCCTAGATGGGTTTGTGCACGAGTATTCCCAAAAGTGGCTTGGCATCCATTCTGGAGGTAGTTCCTGCACTGCCCCAGCATTTCTGGTATAGGCTGTGTAAGAATGCTAGGGGACGCTGTCTACTGTATACGCAGATACTGGGTAAAAGCATGAAGATCTTTTAATTTTTTTCTTATTCAAAGTGCATTTTAAGCACTGCAGCCACCATACACAAATAAACCAATAATAATCAATACAATATTCTCCTTCACACCTCCCAGCAAGCTCTGTCCTACTCCTCCCAACTCCGGCTTGCTTGCCAGCAGTCCTTTATATAGTTCTTGGCCCGGATGTCCTTCTACTCTTCCGTCCATGTGACTTGCTAGCAAGTAGGGAATCCATTCCTGGGAATTCGGGAATCCTGCATGTCATTCTCGGGGATGACACAGTGCGCGGGCATCTCACATGTGAACGGTTTTAGAACGACCGACACTTATTTTTAATAAAACTACTGCAATATGTTGACATCAATAAAAGACTAACCTTATCTACAAGCAGATCATGATGTCATATAAGTACATGTATCTAGTTAGTTGCGGTAATAAGAGAGTAGAAAGCACAACGTGTCGAGCTTGCGGTTGTCCAGGCGAGAGCGCACCTTCGTGCAGAGTACGCCAGCCACTGAGAAAGCACGCTCTGCCTCCACTGAAGTAAGCGGCACAGTCATCAAATACTGATGTACTTGTTCTAAACAACGCCCGTGCTTGCCGTTGCTCTGAAACACCGCCATTTCAGCTTTTACTGATGCATCCAGTTTCTTGTCATCATTCTGTGATGGCAAGTTTCTTGGCACAGATAATGCGGATGCAACAGACTGGCACATTGCAATTTCAAGTTGCTGTTCAAAGCTGTTGTCTGAAGTGCAAGCTGTAGCAATGACGCCACCTTAATTATTTTCAACTATAACTGTTATTTCTTGATCGATTTTTACACTTTTACACGCAATACATGCGAGCTTGGCTGTTCTCGTGCACTGGGGAATTCCAGCAGTTTTATTCCCGGGAGCCCGGGAATGAATTCCCTACTAGCAAGGTTATTATAGTTAACGAAAACTAAAATCAAAACTGAAACTATTAAAGTAGCTGGAAAGACTGACTGAAATAAAATAATTTACTAAAATATTTTCAGTTTTCGTTTTTGAATGAATATTCTTGCCGTTAGTCTTTAACCCTTGTAAGTTTTAACTGTAAAACAGAAAGTCATCCACCACGAGCTGCCCGCACGTATTCATCCAGTGAAGGGCGGCTGGTGACTGAGGGCTGGTGTTCACACAGCATTTGCATTGACAGAGCAAGCTGAATGCGGGCGCGTAAAGCGTGTGAAATAGAAAGCTATTTACATGCCGCCTTTCTTTGCGCTTGTTGTATATCAAGATGTTATTCAAACGTCTCAAATCGAAATGTGCTGTTCAACAAAAACTTTACCATATGGATAGAAAAATCACGAGTGAGTAACGTTTCAGTTTCTCAGGTGACTGCTTTTTGTTCACAGCAATTCACCTGCCACTTCGTACAGGAAAAATCGTTTTTACTTTCTTGTATTCGAAGTATAGTAATCATGAAAATTTGACCTCGATATTTTGATGAATCTTGACGTTATAGACATCCGAGTCCAAAAATACTGTGTTTTGGAATTGTCTGTGTGTGTGTGTGTAAACGCGATAACTCAAAAACGCAACAAGATAGATGGATGAAATTCGGCATGTGGTTGTTACACCAAAATTGTAGATCTGTATTAACCTTTTGGCCAAATCCATCACCCGGAAGTGGTACTTTACCTGAACACATACTCAGGTTTTTTTTTTTTTTTTTTTTTTATTCAGGCAGCTGCAGAGTCCGATTTAACTTTACTTTTATAATAATTGTTAAATATATTAATTTGATTTGTTGTTGATGGTTCTTTAATATACATAAGATAAAAATATCATTGTCTTGCGGTTTGCTCCTCAAATATCCATCCCCATATCTGAGTTTATGAGAAAGTTGAGGGGAGACCACTCCCGATTTTTGAAACTAAAACGCCACTGATCGACAGACTGACAAGGTCATCATACAAGATCAGGATATTGTTACTGACCAATCACTTTTGCTTTTAAAAACATTTTAATAATGAGGCGATACAAAGGTAGGAAGGTGAAGAGAGTCGGCCAACTAAGTGATGAAAAACTAAACATACTAATGGGTTTTTGTATTCTATATTTATCTTTTAGTTCATATTCACAACTCAAAATACCTGATTGTGAAAGTAATCCATTAGCAGAATATTTTAAAATATTTGTCTTCCTTTTTTTCAATGTTTCTCTCTCTGTCTCAAAATAGTTGAAATATCATATTCTTTTTGTTCCTAACCTAAGCCATATCATACATATTGCATACCAGGGATTTTTCCTGCCTTGCATCCAAACCTGCTCCAGGTTTCCTGCAATCCTACTCTGGATAAACAGGTTTAGATAATGTATATGATGTTCTTAATCGCAGATGCTGTCTCCGTTATTTTGTGCCTGTCCATACTCTTATTACCTACTCTTGCCCAGAACATAGTAGATTAGAGTAGACAGAAAATATTTTAAAAAATTATAAAATTGTGTGAAAGTTTCGATTATGCTTGTTTTTATCACACAAAAGCAATGCCAGATAGTGGAAGCTTACTACACTACTTGGTTTACTAACATTAAACTCCTATTATATCCAAGTCCATTAAGTGTACAATTCCGTCTGATTGTGACACAAAACTAAACTCCATAGAAGCTCCATGTCATAATTACTAAAACTGAAACTAATAGATATAAAATAGAAATGTCTTTGTGAAATAAAAATTAAACTAAAAATACACGATGAAGGAAAACTAAACTGAATTTCTAAGTAAGGTCAGAAAAAATTATTGAAGTAAAAACTAATATAAAAAGGAAAAACTATAATTAACCTTGCTTGCAAGCACTTCTGTGCTGATTAAAGGTCTTTAGCTCTCTGTTTGACCCAGAAGTACTTCAGAGCTCCTGACCATGTGACTTTGGTAGTACTTCCAGGCTATGGATTAGGCATGGCTTCTCCGGTCCTCTCTCAGCTCCTCCTGGCAGCACCCATGGTACCCAACAGGGCAGAGCAACTGAACTGCAACTTCTAAGATGCCCTGCGGGAATCCGGGGCACGGTTACACTCTAGGGGAGCTGTCATCTAGCGTTTTTTGGGGACAACCGTGTCTTACAAAAGCTGCCTTCTCCCATCCTTCCATCTCAAGGGTGTCCCGGCTGTCTCTTACAGCTGTCCCTGCAACCTAAAAGGTGGATTCAGCGATTTCAGAAAATGATCAGCTTGCATAATTGTTCAATAGAGGATCTTTTCGGAAGTTGATTCTATTGCCAGCTGCCTTTCTTTCATAAATTTTAAACTTGTTGTTCTTAATCTGTTGTTTCCTTGTTAATGAATATCCCATGAGGTTAAGAATTATTGAATTCATCTGTCTTCCCTAAACAGAGAGCCCTGTGTTTCACAATATTTACCTGTTTCTTCAAATACAATTAAAAACTTTGGAGTCTGCACAGTCAGCCTTTATCCATAGATGTAATTTTGTCCCCAGCCACGTTTTGTTTTTTTAAAAAAAAAAAGATCCATTGTTTTGTTGGTTTAACAAAATGATTTTTTTTGCTGAGTAGATGGAAATCCTTCTACCTTCCACTTTTCATCTCCTCGTGTTATTGCTAAAAAAAAAAAAAAAGTGAGTAAATGACTTTGACCCTTAAGTCTTCAAATGGGCAGAAATTGTTTCACTTTGTAAATTAATCCACACTAAATGATGTATGTTCTCTATTGCACTCTCACTGTAATGTCACTAGTCTGCAGACACTTGCTAATGCAGTGGTTTTTGAAGTGCTATTGCGGCTGCAGAATTTCATTCTAACCCCATTCTTAAATTGTGACCAGTTTTTGCTGCTAATTTACTTTTTTTTGCCTTTATTTTAATTGATTTGCTAAGACTCGGATCCCTAAATTTTTTTTTTTTTTTTTTTTTTAAAAACAACCCAACACAACCAGCTAACCTGTGGCCACCATATCTCTCTATTTAATAAAAAAAATTTGGGAAGAGAGACAAGACGTGACTTTCTCAGAGAGACACTTTTATGTCCCGCGAGACAAGATTTTTGTGTCAAGAGATTTAACCACACCTGGGGCCGGAAATAAAGAACAAAGAGTAGATGACAAAGTAGAACGTCGTAAAGAATTCAAAAACGTTGGCGCGATACACATGCCGAGCAGGTTACAGATAATGGAAGTACGAAAATTTGAAAGTTAAAAAAAAAAAAAAATAAATAAAAATAAAAAAAAAATTAGCGTAAACAAACGGAAATTATTACTCGGTGAAACAACGGAACCGTGAAAAGAGATCGAATGTATTGTTCGGATTTAAACTTTAAGTCGGAGACTTGTAGATCGTCTAATTTTTGTTGCCATCAGGGAAAAGTAGTGTTTCTTCCCAATGAAGAGGCGTATCCGCGAGAATTAAGATTGGTAGTTTGGTGGTAGTGAAATTCCGCGAGAGAGAATTTCAAGCCCCGCGAGACAAGACTTTATGCAAAAAGATTTGGAAAAGTTCTGCCCACATCTAAAACATGTACAACCTCGCACACGGTTCAATCATTTCTCATTTGTGTGAGTGCTATTGACACAGTTCATGTAGAGAGAAAGAAGCAATATTCACTCGTGGGCAGTTGTACATTGTGTTGTCACGATACAATTCCAAACATGGAATCAAAATTCAATGCGATATTGAAGAAAAGGTAAAAGCGAAAAAGAGATTGAATATATGGACATGGGTGATATGACAAGTATGTAGATATTCTTTGGCTTTAAACTTAAGTTGGAGACTTGTAGATTGTCTAATTCGTGTTGCCATCAGGGAAAAGTAGTGTTGCCTCCCAATGAAGTGGCCTATCCACGAGAATTAAGATTTGTTGTTTGGTGAAAGTGAAATCCAAATACGCGAGTGGCAGAGACATGAAGTTGCTGGCGCGTAGCGCAGGCAAGATAGATACTTTATTAATCCCAAGGGGAAATTCACAATTTCTCAAGGGGTTTGGTTTGCGAAGCGAGCAGGGGGTGAAGCCCCCTAGTAGCATTTGAAAATAAAGGTGGAGGTCTCTGTAATGTTGATCTGCTCAGGTCCACAAAACATTTGACGTTCTTGGGGTGTCGAGGGGAGAGAATCAACAGCATTAGAAATTCCTACTGTGGCAGAATGAGAGCACCAAAAAGCCATGGGATTAAGTGACTGGTTTAATTAAGAACAAGAATCTACTTCTCACTGGAGTGAAATTGGTTGGCGTTTGAAGCTTTGACTTGGCTGGTCATCTGTTGGCTTCACTTCATTTTGTATTTCTGTTTAGATGCGGTTTAAGGGAAACATGAAAATTATTCAGGGGTCTGAATCTTAAAAGAAAAAGTCCATCAAAATGAAGGTTAAGGAAATGCATTAGAAGCAAAATCTGGTCAGTTATTAAGAAAAGCATTTAAATGAGAACCTGCAGTGACACTTGGAGACACCTTTCCTAATGTAACATTAAACTCTCATACCTATTTAATACAGTTCAGGAACATGGGAGACTGGAGCCTACCCTGCAGAGTTGGGTACAAGGTAGTAATAAATCAAGGAACAGGGAAAACTTGTGTGCTTATGGTCACATTCATATGGGACTGATCAACCTAGCACACACATTTTTGGGGATGTGGGCAGAAGACCTCTGTGGACATTGGGATAATGTATAAAATCATAATGACAACGAGCAGGTGCATAATTCACAGCCAGGGTGCTCAGTGAGGCAGTAGTGCTAACCAGTGCAATGCTCTGCCCCCCACAATTGTAATTGTTAGAGCAAAATACAAAGACCTGAAATAAAACAGCAAGGCATTAATAATTCAGGCCCTTAAGAACACTCTCAGAATAATCCTGGACCCTACAAATTATCAGAATTATATTATGAAAAGGGAATTTGGTGGTGTGGTGGCTCCGAGGCTGGGAATCTGCACTGTCAATCGGAAGGTCGCCAGTTCGAATCCCGTAAGATGCCAAAAGGGACTCTGCTCTGTTGGGCCCTTGAGCAAGGCCCTTAAAGCGCTTAGCAATTGCAGGTTGAGTAGTGAGAAAAGAGCTATATAAATGCAAAGAATTATTATTATTATTAACTTGCAGCTCTGTATAGTGCAAAGAGTGAAACAAAATAAAACTAATGCAGTTAATCTCTCCCCTTGACCCTGTGTTAGGATATAGTGGGTTGGAGAATGACTGACTGACTGACTGACTGACTGACTGACTGACTGACTGACAATTAATGTCTATTATATGTCGGCAACAGCTTCTTCTTGCATGATAGTTTCTAAAAGTGTCTGCCTGTTTGGAGGCTTGTGTTCACTTGGTAACTTTCTGTATGTACTATGGGAATGCATGCCTGAAATTCCAGGAGATCACATGTCTCTCCTACCTCCTGAAATTGCAGTGAGCCAGCAACAGCCTAGATTCCTTTGAATGTGGGCTCAGGCCGGTCTTATTATTTTTCCTTTTTCCCTCCTCTCTCACAAAAAGGATATATATTTTTTTTTTTAATCTGTTTGATTCATACTTGAGAGTTTACCACTGTTGTTAAGGGCTGGAAGTTTGTCTTCCTCACCCACCTTTTCCTGTGAGTGCTATTGTCATGTTCTGTTTGCACTACTGGAGAGTTATTGGTAATTTTTGCCCAGGAATATCATCCTTTGTTTTTTTTTCTTTTTATATGCACGGTACAGGAATAACTGAGATGCTGTCAAAATAGCTTTTAACAAGGAAAGGTCACTGCTGTTGGCTAGTACCCATGTGAGGAGATGGTGTCATATTAAAATGATGCATGAGTCAGTAAATTTCAGGAAAGTTAAAGGATTTCTGGAACATAACTGGAGTGAATAGGAAATTCAGTTACTGAAAATCTTATGAAGAGCATTGGCACTCTGTTAATCCTGTATTTTAATTAAATAGAACATTTTAATCTCTTAACTAGGGTTTCATTGGCTAAAGACTTACTTTTAAATGATCTTGTATCTTCACTATTTTGTCTGTGTCGTAATCCTTGTTTACGACATCATTGGGCTTCTGCTTGGCGACATGACCATCACACCCTTTTAGGGATTCGCTTCTCCTTTTGGCTACTCCCGTTAGGGGTTGCCACAACAGATCATCTTCAATATCTTTGTCGTCTGCATCTTGCTTTCACACCCATCACCTGCATGTCCTCTCACCACATCCATAAACCTTTGCTTAGGCCTTCCTCTTTTCCTTTTCCCTGGCATCTCTATCCTTAGTATACTTCTCCCAATATACTCGGCATCTCTCCTCTGCACATGTCCAAACCAACACAATCTCGCCTCTGTCTCCCAACTGTCCAACTTGAGCGGACCCTCTAATGTACTCATGTCTAATCCTATGCTCCTCGTCACACCCAGTGCAAATCTTAGCATCACCCTTTTAGGGTTGTAACGATATGCAGATATTCCAGTTCAATGCATATTTCAATTTTGGGCCCATAAGACAACACGTTTTCAGTACATCCATTAACAATCTAACAAGGAGAATGGAATATTGTCCACAAAAGGAGATGATTAGGGCCTTTCTGGTGTGGGGCTCGGTCTTTCCACTTGCTGTTTCTGTTATGCTGTGGTGGCCTTGGTATTTAATTATCAAAAATGTAATGAGGTGCAGTGTTTTCCACAGAGATCTGGATGTTTTCTAATGTAGTCGCAAGCAGAGATTAGGAAAGTTCTTTCACCACATTGTTTTTTTTTTTTTTAAATTGTCTAGCCAATGGATAGTTTTATATGAGAACACGGAAAAGGTGCAGTATGAATCTTCTTTTATTTATATATATATATATATATATATATATATAATATTCATATTCATATTGTGATTCAGACTACGAATGCTGTGATTGTATGGGTGGTTACCTACCAGGTAACGCTTGTGGTTGGTCAGCAAGTCGTCTAACGTCCGCCAAGATGCCCTCAGTTGTGAGAAGCAGATCGAGAGTGCAGTAGAGTGTGTACACCTGATGAGCCCAGAATTAGGGCGAAACACGTGTCGCATACTCTTTGCATTATTTGACAGTAAACTATTTCAACTAATATATATATATATATATAATACTAGCAAAAAACCCGCGCTTCGCAGCGGAGAAGTAGTGTGTTAAAGAGGTTATGAAAAAGTAAAGGAAACATTTTAAAAATAACGTAACATGATTGTCAATGTAATTGTGTTGTCATTGTTATGAGTGTTGCTGTCATATATATATATACATATACACATATACACACACATATACACACATATACAGATATATTATATATACATATACACATATATTTTTTATATATATATATATATATATATATATATATATATATATATATATATATATATATATATATATATATATATATACACACACATACATACATACATATACACACATAGATGCACTTACAATAACATAGAAATCAATATAAACAACATTAACATCATTATCATATGAGAATATGAAGTAATATATAAGAAGCACATTTCATATAAATATAAATTATTAAACAGTAAAATCTTCTTCTATAATTTGCTACCGTGGCTTTTCGTTGGTCTGTCCAGGATTTTAAATCACCTGTAGGTTGCAAACCGTTTCACCTATTGACTTGAAATGTGGTACACATATAATACGTCACGTCTGCTATCCGCTTTATGGGTGATGATTGTATTACTCTTTTTATGTTTATTTTATTTTAGAATCAACTCCTATCTGCGCACACCAGGGCGGCCGTGGGCAGATGCGTATGGTGTATTCACTCCATGTTATCGTGCATTGCGCTGTCACTGGTATTTTGATAAAAGAATTTGAACAATATATAAGAAGCGTATAAATTATTAAACAGTAAAACATTAACATTTAAGAAGTAAAGTTACATTGAGTACTACTGCAGTGCCTTCGGGTATACCTCATTTTTT
Source organism: Erpetoichthys calabaricus (assembly GCF_900747795.2). Lineage (NCBI taxonomy): Eukaryota > Metazoa > Chordata > Cladistia > Polypteriformes > Polypteridae > Erpetoichthys > Erpetoichthys calabaricus. The sequence goes on from NC_041403.2 coordinate 152,751,560, forward strand.
GTTTGCCCATTACATGCTTAAATGTATACATTTTTTGGTGTACCTACCCGAGAACACGCGACATATAACCGAGCGTGGGAGAAGCATGGATTTTAAACACGCGTTGAGTTCATCTGCTGGTCTCCCTCGTGGAATAACTGGTAATGTTTGACTAAAATGTACAGCAAGTAAAACGACATCACCTCCTTTTTTTTTTTTTACGATCTCTGAGATCTTGCTTTTTTCGGTTCAAGGCTTCATAAGCTCTTTTATGTGCCATGGTGTACTTAATAAGTACTAATTATCCCAAACCATCATCTTTGAATGTTGCAAGACTTTCGCCTTGTATGTAGATCGGGGTAATTACATTCATTGCATTCCTAGTCTGAATCACAATCTGATTGTATGGGTGGTTACCTGGCACTGTAGGGTTGCCACCCGTCCTTTAAAATATGGAATCGTGCCGCATTTGAGAATGAAATTGCGCGTCCCGTTTTGAATCAATACTGGACGGGATTTATCCCGTATTTTTTTTTATCATTTTTTTTTTTAAAGCAGCGTGTCATGCAAATCATCCCACACACATTTTATGAAGATGCCTCCTTTCCTACTTTTGATTGGGTAATACTTGATGTCATCGTTAGTTTGATTGGTCTTTTTAACTGTCCAGTGAGGAGGGCGTGTCTTTTAAGTACAGTCTGCAAAGTGTTGGCACTGAGATGTGGCGTCAGTGCCATAGTTGAAGCCCCTAACGTTGCGGTCAGCAAGTCGGCTAACATCCGCCATGTGCCGTCTTTCAGTTGCGAGAAGCAGATCATAGAATGGTTGAAACTGTTGCCCTTAACGTTGCGCCACGGCGTGTGGTTCGTTTATACCTCGTGTGTTCTCATTAAACTTTTATCTCGCGAATATGTTATTGCAATCCGCAGCGGGAGCGTTTCTATAAACTTAATTTAAACTTACGTTTTACACCGTGCTTTGTTTCCCTTATGAACATGCTTGTATGCTTCACTCGCTCTGTTCTCAATTGTTTAATTAATTTTTTGCTCTTCACTGTTTCCGGCTGTTCCTCCATTTCCCCCTACTTCGTTCTTTTATCTCGCGAATATGTTATTGCAATCCTTAACGGGAGCGTTTCAATAAACTGATTGAAAATAGTTTTGCATTTACCTTTTTAGTAAAAGGCGAGCTTTTAAGCCTGAGAAATCACCCCGTAAATGCACACGTTTAATTGCACATGTGTTAATATGCATGGTTACACAGTATTAAAAGACAGTGAACAACGTCAGTTACCTTTGTTCCCGCGTTTGATAAAAGGTGAGCTTTTAAGCCTGAGAAATCACCCCGTAAATGCACACGTTTAATTGCACGTGTTAATATGTATGCTTACACAGTATTAAAAGACAGTCAAAAATTAACATCATTTACCTTCGTTCCCGCGTGTGACTCGTGCTGTAAATCTCTTCCTTGTTTTTAGTTCACGTGATTACGTAGGAGGCGTGATGACGCGATACGTGACTCCGCCTCCTCCATTACAGTGTATGGACAAAAAATATGTTCCAGTTATGACCATTACGCTTTGAATTTCGAAATGAAACCTGCCTAACTTTTGTAAGTAAGCTGTAAGGAATGAGCCTGCCAAATTTCAGCCTTCCACCTACACGGGAAGTTGGAGAATTAGTGATGAGTCAGTCAGTCAGTCAGTCAGTCAGTCAGTCAGTCAGTCAGTCAGTCAGTCAGTCAGTCAGTCAGTGAGGGCTTTGCCTTTTATTATTATAGATACACATACATACATACACATACACACACACACACTACTGTGGTTGTTTGTCTGTCCAGGATTTTGAATCACCTGTAGCTCGCAAACCGTTTGAACTATTGACCTGAAATTTGGTACGTATAACCTACGTGTCGTCTACTATCTGCTTTCGGGGCGATTGACCTCCAAGGTTATTCCACTCTTTATTTTTAATTTATTTTATTGTAGAATCGACTCTCGGCAGTAGCCAGCAGGGTGGCCATTTAGCACATGCATACGGGTGCCGTTCTCATTCCCTACCACCTTCGCCATTACTTCCCCTACTTCTTCATATCGTAGATCATTCTTGAGGCAGGTTGAAGACTTAAGTGCCAGCGTAAGTGGAAAAATTAAGGAAGACACAAACACTAACTTAATCAGTTTTAATGTGAAAAGATGCCGAAGAAGCAGGCCACTAGGGTGGAGAAAAGAGCTGCTCAGGAAGCAGCAAGCACATCAACCTCTGAACAAACAAATGGTAAACGTACAGAGAAAGAGGATGAAAACTATGGCTGCTCAAGTTAAGTGTATTCGTGCAGTGCGCCATTACTGGTGTATTGATATTATTACACTAGCTGTGTAAGCCCATGCTGCAAAAAGGAAGGGCTCCTAGAAACCATAGATTCTGGTACTTCAATCTATCCATTGCATCGGTTGTGCATTAGTGGCTAAGCAAGGTTCTCTTTCCTTAGTGGTTCCATTTTGCCAACATGCTTGCATCCATTAGCTATCAGTGGCTTTCCTTTGAGGTTTTGTTTTGCCAATGTACTCGCCTCCCTTGTATATTAGCAGTGGCAGTTTCACTTTGGTGACAGAGACGCTTTCTTTGAGTGTCATGCTGTAGCCTCGCACTTCTGTGCTGGATGGACACACACACACACGCACGCACGCACGCACGCACGCTTCCGCGCGTAGATGTTTATATATAATACTAGCTGATTACCCAGTGGTTTCGTTCACTGAGTGCAAGGGAAAAAAATAAAATGTAGTCTGTTATTAAACAGTAAAACATTAACATTTTAAGAAGTAAAGATACATTGAGCACTACTGGAGTGGTTTCGGGTAAACTATATTTTAAAGGTGGTATAACACAACAGGTAAGTAGTACTAACAGCAGCTAAAATGTATTTGGATCATCTCTCAGTAGTAGATCCCCTGTGAAAGGCGCTACACGACGGCTGTGGTATAGAAATTATTTTCTATGTGATCGTCCAAATTTCTGCGTGTGGTAATGTGCCTTACTGGCATTACCAGTAATTAAAGAAAATTAGTTTTGTGTCCTCTGCAGTGTTAAGAGAGAAAGGCTTTGGTTTGGGATTAAAGGGGGGGGGAAAGGGTATAAAGAAAGGAAATTTGCCTTTTTCTTTTATATAGTGTAGAGGGACGTCTTCGCTGACGATATGAGCGCCTTTTGGGGAGCGTTGCGGCGGGTCTTGTGTAGACTGGAGAGACGGCCCTGCCATTAACCGGCCAGGATGGCACTGTTGGTCCTCCACACCTGTGCGTGCCTCCTGCGACCTCATAACCCTATACGTGCAAAAGATAGTGTGAAGGGCCTTAATATTAGTTTGCTGCGGTCTAGAAAGGGGATCCTGTGTTTGTCTGGGCTGTAGCTCAGGGGAAGGAGTAAAAATATTAAAAGTGCTTACTTTCACATAAGGCAGAAGCGCAGTCACTGTCTCAAAGGCCGGCATAGCTACGCGCGCGCGTGTTCGCGCTGGCTGATCGACTTTTATAGTATTTTTGCAGGGCAGGAGACGCCACTTTTTGCAGACACGTTCACATCATCACGTGCCTACAGAGGGATGACGTGGAACAGGTTAATTGTCGGCACGAGGGCACTGAATACAAAAAGGAATTACAGTGCCTGACAACCTTGCACTATGTACCTGTGATTCAAGAGAAAAATAATTCTGATAAATGTGGACGCTGCCCTAACGTGCCTAACGGGCAGAAGGTCCAAACAATTCCCAACACTTTACATGAAGAAGTACATCTTCTTGATGTAAACTCTCCATCTTCTTAAAATAATTGATTACAAAAGCAATCTTGAATGTTGTGGGGTTTTAGTGACCCGAACTCACCTTAAGGGACAGTAAGTAGTCGTGCAGGGCAATTTACAAACAGTCCTGCTTTGATGGCGCCAATTACTCTCATTCGCAAAGATTTCCACTCTCCCAGGAGCCGACGGGGCACTTGAAGTGTCACAAACAGTGCGAGGAGAGGACGCTGCCCGAAACTGGGAAGCTCTCGACCCGGCAGAGCAGCCCGACATTCCGTGCCTCCCAGCGTCCGCTTTGTTCTCAACGTAATTTCCATATCATGTGGTCATACGTCATTTCGGTTTCAAACGCGAAAATAATTTTAGATAGATATATAGATTCTCGAATGCCGGTAGCAAGTACAATAAGAGTTTGAAAGCATTGTGTGACTACAATGTTAAGCCAGTACAAAAGAATACGACTTACAGGTGTGACTCCTACATTAGTTGTTATACAATAAAAATTAAAGCAGGAAAAAATCCCTTTAGAAAAGCAGGGTTCTTTGACTATTGCGTGCATGCTGTCATGTTCTTGGAGCAGGCTGTGGCTGCCTGTGGTTATGTACATTCAAACTAATCTAACTCTACATTTTATTAGCACTAATATGGACACTCGCACATATTAAATTAAAGTTCTACTGGGCTAATTTGATGTCGCTGAACATGTGATTGGAGCCTGGAGTTTACATATTACACCGATGCAAGCACTAGAGTCCTATTGAAGCTCCACACAGAGCTGTATCAAAGTACCGTAACGCTTGAACATCGCATATGCTTGTCATAGATTATCTTTCTGTTACAGTCAGTCCCCTAACTGCGAGTTGTTTCCCATCCAAGGTGTAACGCTCCTCGTGTCCCGTCCTCCACACGCAGAGCAAACAGCCTCCCAAGCCAGTCTTTCAGTTACCTCAATTAACTGTTCAGGGTTTTAACAGCATGTGCTTGTGTTGCCACTTTGAGTAATCCATCTCCAGTTTATAACTCATTTATTCACCCGTTAATGTGACTGCTTAATGGTAGGCATTGTTCCATGAAAGCTTTTGAGCTGTCTGGTCAAATTTCAAGATGGTTACGATCATCAATTTACTGATTAGCTAAGCAGCAAGTTTCATCCCAGTCCTATCACTAACTTCAAGCTTTCTTACAACATCCCATGCTGCTTCATCTCCAAGAGCAGAATCTGAGAAGTCTATTTTTATTTATATATATATATATATATATATATATATATATATATATATATATATATAATATATAAATAAATAAATATTAATGGAGAGCGAGCCTGCTGCCTTTTTGTGACCTTCATGTATGCATTTGGGGAGAGCAGTTCAAAAAATTAACTTCATGTCTGCTGTGTGTGAAACTGTGTAATTGGGATGGTTCTTCAGAAGCAGTTAATTTACTGACTTGTATAGTTTAGCATCCCTATCTGCCACTTCTTGTATTTTGGGTGTCACCCCTTAATGCAGCCTTTCCTCATAGTATGCCCATGCCTGCTTTCATTTTAGGGCTGCATGGTGGGTTTAAGCAAAGTGTGACGGCCCCAGCTCACAGAACAGTCACTCCTGGGGCCTCGTGTATAAGCGGTGTGTATGCACAAAAAAATGTTGCGTAAGCCCATTTCCACGCTCAAATCACGATGTATAAAACCAAAATTTGGTATAAAGCCATGCACATTTTCAGGGTAGCTCAAACCTTGGCGTACGCAAGTTCTCTGCTTGGTTTTGCAAACTGATGGCACCCAGCGTCAAAGCAGTGCCTTTGTTCCAGTGTGGTTTCCCTTTCTTTTTTAGATGCACATCCCTGACGCGGCTTTACAAATACACTGACATTAACCATATATTGTTTATTAGTTTAAGGCATCTATTAGTTAACCTGTAACAATACAATGGTCCACGGAATGGCCAAACTATTCCAAATACATTAGCTGCTTTAGCGTTGTTATTCTCACTGCACCACCACCTTCTTCTTTCAGCTGCTCCCGTTAGGAGTTGCCACAGCGGATCATCTTTTTCCATATTACTCTCACTGTACCACTTGGAGTATTTATATCACTGTATCTGAGTGTGGAATCACAGCTGTACTGCAGCTGTTCGAAAAGTGAATTATCGGTATACAGAATCGAGCACACGCTGCCTCAGCCATGCGCTATTTGAACTTCTCTCATACGACAAATGCTTCAGAGCCTTTCCTGTAGGGACATCGCAGTTCAGAAAGTTTCATCCCAAGAACTATAATCGCACTCAAATCAGTCCAAGTGCTACATGTAGAACTGTTTGTATTTATAAATACAATTACCTCACTGTAAACTTGCAATACGGTTATAATATTGCACAACCTGAGCCACTTTATAAAATGCGTATTTACATATGATGACGATATCATTTTTAAGATGAAATGCAGCAAAATGTTTATTACATTATTTAAATGATGTTAACATTTTATCTGTATAATCTATATTGTTAACACTAGAATTACCAGAGTCTACGAAAAAACTCGTAGATCTGGCCCACCTTAAAACCATTTGCACCTCTCTGCCAGCGTCGTTTGTCCCCAAAATGTGCCGATTAAAAACAAGCTGCAAGCAGCCGGCTATTCCATACCCCCACTGACTTAGAATGTGCACGAGCATCTCCCAGCTCCTGCCTTGATTGATTATCTGGGAGTGCAGTGGAGTTTTAGAGTGGAAATAATAGATTGTTATTTGGAACACACGCATTTCATGTGTGTTCCGTTTCTACAGTAATCTGTGTAAACACATTGTTAAAACAAACTTTTTCATATTTTAGTAATAAATGTTACAAAATGTAGGCATAAACTATAAAATGTGTGAAGCATGAAGTCCAAACATCAAATAAACACTTTCACAAAAGATTCATAAACAATATAACAGCTTCCGTGGTGTAGCGGTAAGATTTGCTGTCTCAGAGCGCAGCAGACGTCTGTCCCTCAGAGACCTGAGTTTGATTCCCCGTTGAGGAGAAAGTGTTTTTCTTTTTAACCTCAAACGGACATCCATCCATCCATTTTCCAAACCGCTGAATCCGAACACGGGGCGTCTGCTGAAGCCAATCCCAGCCAACACAGGGCACAAGGCAGGAACCAAACCCAGGCAGGGTGCCAACCCACCACAGGACACACTCAAATGGACATAAAATTTATAAAATGGTATGCACTGTAAGCTAATGAGATCGTTATATTTTCATGTGGGATGCTCCTTTTAAAATATTTTAACAATTGAGACTGCAATTAACATGAACAAGTGTCCTTATAACTATTTAAGATCCATAACACACACAGACAGAGCACTGCGTAATAGAGAGACAGACAGGCAGAAAAGTCACTAGATATATAAATAAACAGGGAAGGCACATGTACTGAAAGAAAACAAAGATCAACATGTGCGTTGATCCTGCTACACTGAATGAGCTCACGTGCTCTAACATCCCAACCCGATCTGACTCTTAAGTAACAGCGCAAGTACAGACGCAAACCAAGTGTATGTGTGTACTGTATAATATTAACAAAAAGAGCAGCTTACTACTGAAAACAGCAAATATAGGAGTGAGTGGGGTTTCAAACCGGGACTCTTGATCACACTTGGTTTGCGTCTGTACTTGTGCTGGCTGTTAGAGTCAGATCGGTGGGGGAGGGGTCGTTAGAGCACGTGAGCTTATTCAGTGCTGCAAGATCAATGCACATGTTGAGTAATTTTTTCTTTCAGTAATAGCACCAGCATAAATCCACGCCTGATCTGACACTGTTTGTTTTCAAATAATATTGCATTAGTGCGATGATGTTTTCACATATATTGTCTTTCTTTCAGGTGTGTAATAGGAACCACAGCATAGAGAGAAGTGTGTACATTGTAACGGTTACACACGTTGTAAATGTAGGAAAGACGATGTTTGCGTGTGTTTGAACAGTTAACATTTGAATCTGATGATTGCATATAGCGCTGAACTTACTGCTTTGTACTATTCTATCCTCTGCATGTCCTGGAGTACAAAAGAAACAGCAAACAGCAACATGTGGGGACCGGCAAGATCGGAGGGGAAAAAAAAACATGCGGTCACTGATTACAAACTGCAAGATGTTATGCGAATGAATATGAATAATGTTGCATCCGTGCCACAAAGTTTTCCGAAATGTACTATACAGGTCATAAAACGAATAATTCCAAATACCATATATACCTACGTCTGTGTGTGTTTATTTATTTATTTATTTTTTTTGGACATCATACACCATAAGGTGCACACTAATTCAGCGTGAGCAGGAACACTCAATAAAACTGAATAAAAAAATCAAGTGACGGTGAGATACGAAGAAGGCAGATTCGACAGCGTTTGTGTAGTTTATGCCTACATTTTTCATATTTTAATAGTAAATGACAAAACGTTTGTTTTAAAAATGTGTTTACGCAGATTACTGTAGAAACGGAACACGCCTGAAATGAAATAGCGATCTATTATTTCCACTGTAAAACTCCAGCACTTCAGTCACTCCCAGATAATCACTAAGTTTTCCCAGCTCATGCCTTGTTTGAACGTTCTGCGACGGTAGGGGATGGAATAGCCAGCTGCTTGCTGCTCGTCTTAATCGGCACATTTAGAAGACAAGAGAGGTGAGAACGGTTTTAAGGTGGGCCGGATCTACGAGTTTTTTCGTAGACTCTGGTAATTCTAGTGTTAATAATTAAACATGTGAGGACACGGTGGCGCAGCGCTAGCTACTTCAGGGATTGTTCCTGACTCGTGCTGTATTCTTGCTGGGGCTGGAAGGATAGTATAGGATAATAGTACATGTTTAATTATTCTATGAAGATATTTCAATGTTCCTTAAAAGTTTTGAAAAATTAGCATTCTAAGCTTACAGATGGCTTAACATCTATTACAAAGCTGATTGTGTGGCAATTAGTTACTTGGAGAAAGAAAACAAAGGACAGGAATTGGAGGTTAGTTTGTTTTGAAAGAGAGTACTGCTGCAATAAATTATTTTATCGAAGGTCACACACGGAATAGCAAGCATCTTGTGTGAGGCAGGAACAATCTCTGGACAGGACGCCAGCTCCTCATTATCACTGCGCCACCATGTTCCCATGTTTAATAACATGCTTTAATTCCTATTATCATGAAAATGATATCAATTATACATCTCAGTATTTTAATTATTCAGATTGCTGTAATATCACGAACGTAATCGATTGTGTCCAGTTGGAGGAAGAGAGAGCCCGTTTAAGAAGCACATAGTGATTCACACACACAGAGCACATAGAAGAACACATACAAAACAAAGGATTTAATGTGCTACTTTACTAGTTTCTCAAATCCCATCGTAACTAAATTAAACAAAGATGAAGTTTATGATCTACTTTAATCACGTAGTTTATTTTGTCATTAAAGTGGAATTTTCGAGATTAAAGTTGACATTTCAAGCTTTTTTCTCACTGTCCCTTTTTTTTTTTTTTTCCCCTCTGAACCCTAATAAGCTTTCATATGATACTCAGGTGGTGGGCTACGACTCGCCTTTTCATGGCGACTTTGATATCTGACAACTTTTTTTTTTTTTTTTTTATTTCGGGCACTGTGCGACTTTGAACTTGAGCTTTCGAGTTTCTCCGACAATCTCACTCGATCAACTTCCTTTTGTTGTTTATACCACTGTTTAAACCATCAAATAGTATGTTTTTATTTGTCTCCAGTTGATATTCGCTGAAATTCTTCTATTTTCCCCCATGCTTTTGCCATTGCCTTTTCACAGAATGCTGAGCTTAAGGGCTATTTACATTAATTTGCATGTTCAAAGAGGCGTAATTCTGGGAGAAGTTTGGGTGGGGCAGCAGGCGCGTATACGTGCGTTACTTTTCACGCTGACTGGGATTTATGGAGCCGAAGAACATGGAAGTTGGCGAACGCACAGATTTATGCATCTGGATTTTTTTTGTGCATACACACATTTCCGCTTTTGCCTTTGCGTCATGTTTTAGTGTGAATTCTACACACGCGTTATGTATAGGATCCCTGGTCTCGTTTGGGTTTATTAAAGTAGTGGATTATGTTTTCCATTAAATGGGTGTGATGTTCTGTGTTCCCCATATTGAACAATATGAATATATCTACAATATTCTCTATTCCTTTTAGAGCCTGTTTATTCTGTTCAGAGGAGATGGACTCAATCCTGGCAGCAGTGGGTGCATGGTCTTTGAGGGGTACACACATCTGCACTTATTTACCCTGCAACAAGTTAGCTTAGCTGATTGTTTGAATTTTTATTTATTTTTTTTAAACCTAGTTGCTGTTGACAGATTCTAATTAGTGGTGAAATTAAAATTAATGTGGCTGATGTAAATTTAAGAGCTTTATTTTCCAAAATGACTGCAGTGAGAGATTAATTTCACTTTAAGTCAGGGGTCTCCAACACGTCACTCGTGAGCTATCGGTAGCTCGCAACCCCTTTCCAAGTAGCTTGCCAAAGGGTTAATGAATCCTACATAAATTTGAAAACGTGACTAGTCAAATTAGGTGTGGGCGATCTTTCTAAAAAATTGTATCACGATCCACAATTTGAATTGCAATCTATCTTTTCAATGTGGCACACACTTAAGAGAATATCCAGACTCAAACTCAAGACTTAAGTAACACTTTATTTTAAATATCAAACAAACTTGAATTCAATTGTTCTGTCGTTCACTAGCTAAACGGAGTTAAGGTACACGCCCCGAAGCAAGTGAGTGAGGAGAGCGTGTTTCTCAGATTTGCGCAAATAAATCGGTACTGCAAACAAACTATGATGCATAGCGAAATGAGAGAAGTCGCAAAATCAACCTAATTTTCACGCAAATTATGGAGAAAACCCCGATCTATATCAGTTAAGTAGTTCTCTCGTGAATAGTGGACTGAAGACATACAGACACATTGGATTTTATATATTAGTAAGCCTTCAAAATGTGCAGTTAAAGTCTCAACAGCATTCTCAGCATTTCTGGAACTTAGTAGAGCCAGATAACTAGAAGAACCTTCACCAAGCAGATCTGAAAATGTCTGCTTTGTTTGGGTCTCCATACCTCTGTTAGTCGGCCTTTTCTGACATGAATGTCATGAAATCAAAGTTCAGAACAAGACTGACAGATGACCATTTCAATGACTCCTTAAGAGTGACCTTAAGTGGCACCACTCCACTATACACCTGGCTCTCTTGTTGACTCCATGCAGTGCCAGTTATCTAACTAAAAAAACACATCACACATGCAACTGGACCTGTGAATAAAGTGAAACAGTGACATGGAACAAAATGACAAATGAATAAGTCAGATCTGTGTATTTGGAATTGTTTTGTTTTGACAGCAGTCATGTTTTAATGCAATAGTGTGAGATACATTAGAAAATGCGTACAGACATACAAAATGCACTTGCAGGTGAACTAAATATTTTTTGTGATGTTGTAATGCAAATTGTGAGTTGTGGACACCAACATTTTGTAAATGTTCAGGCAAAAACAAGCTTATTCAGTTTGTTTGGTTTGAAATGAGCTATGAGAATAAACGTTAGAAAACATGAGTAGCTCTCGGCCTTTTTCATTTTATAAAAGTAGCTCTCTATGGTAAAGGTTGGAGACCCCTGCTTTAAATAGATTGGTGAGGAGGATGGTAGGTACAATGATTCTGGTTTTGGCACCATTTAAGACACCATCCACGTTTTCTTCATCGGGTGAAGAAGTCCCTTAGTACATTTACATGCACACACAAAACTGGTATAAGGAGAAGAACCTGGCTAAGGCAGAAACCTGGTCTCCTAAAAGCCCCTCATTTACATGCACAAGTCCTTTTATGGACTTCTCCCTTGTTCAAATACTCTGTAGCTGCACAATAAGATTTAAACATCATCACCCATAGTGAATTCAAAAGCAAATCTGGAGGACATCTCTCCTGAGCAGTGTGGGGTACGTCGCCTTTAAAAGAAATTTGGTTGCGTTACTTATCACATCCAGCACGGTTGTATTCTCACCATTTTATGATGGCCAATAGCGTCCTGCTGTATGGAGAGTTAACAGATTGGCTACAGTGAATTCATATGAAGCCTTTGGTCTTTTTATTCCATTTAGTTTTAGTAGATAAAACATGATGTATCAGAAAGACGAACCTCTCCTGTTTTACGTGGTTCAAAACACAAGTCGCTGTTTTCAATGCATTGTACTTCTGGATGAGTGTTCATGGGCTGCCAGCACTCCTAGGCACACAGCCATCCCCTTGGACTAAAGGGAAAATCAGACTTGTTTGATTTTTATCATAGCAAGTTGTGGACTAATTGGGTATGTCGCATTAGGAGAACATGAACGTGCCGCCAACTGCCTCTGACTCGCTTAAATTATGTGAATGAAGGCGTCAACTGAATTTCTTGAAAAGTTGTCTGTCAGAGTTCAGCTGCTACCACATCCATATACAGAAAAAGCAGAAGGCATGATGTGAGAGTTTTATATGGAGAGAAACATCTCAAATATGAATGAATCAGATCAGCTTCAATTCAGTTCTAATCTCTTTTGAACATTTGGATGAGTCAAACTTTTCTAGCAGACTTGGTTCTCGAGGCAGTTCGGAATGCTCATCTTTTGCAAGGTGATTACACCCCTTGGGCAAAATTTAAGTTGAGTTAAAATGAAATTGTGGGAGGAAATCTGAGAGCATTCACATCGAAGCAAAGCAGAGCTTGGAATCGACCAAGGAGTTGCATTTTTAAAATTAAATAACCAGTACAGTGCACTGGTCACTGTGAGCATTAGACTTCATTCACATTGTTAGTGGGTCAATTAAACAAATGAAGTTATTGTTTATAATAAATACATTGTCTTTTTTTTTTTTTTTCTCTGACTTCCCGAAGGCAACATTGTTTTCGGTGAGTGCTTTCATCATTGTGTCTTTGAAACTCATTTCTGAAATGAACTGAATACTTGGTTATTGTCTTTTTCTTTCCCACAGCTTCTCATTCTTTCATTCTTGCCTCATGGTGCACATTGTCGTTTCTCACATTTCCATCGGCATTACAGGTTGATCAACCTGTTTTTATTTCCGCACGTTTGAGTTAAGCTGCATAAATTGAGCTTGACGTGTAAGTTTAAGATACCTGATGGCTAGCAGCTGTGTTTAACCATTTGTTGGGTTTCCTATTGTTTGTTTGAATAGATATGTAAATGTACTTTAGGCTGTTGAAATTCAGCCACAGTTTATTTTTTTCCCTCCTGTTTATTTTTCAGAAGTAGGTGGTTTTTTAAATTTTTATATATACATAAAATGTCAGCATTTGCAAGCAACTAATTTTGACCCTTAAGGAACTTTGTTATTCATTTTGTCTGTTATACCTGCCAAGCCTGTTTTATTTGTAACAAATTAGTTCTTCCCTGAAGAAGGCACATTTGTAATATTCTGAAATTTCCTTTTTTTATTTATTTGTTTTTCGCTAACCTGGGTCATCCATTGCATTTCAGTTTATTAAATTTGAATAAAAACTGGGGTGTTGTAAAACTTGACTGGTAGTGTGTGTGTGTGGGGCCTCTTCAAAATGAAAGGGCAGGTTTCAAAAATTTATTCCAAACAAACTGTATAAGATGAACACATTCTGCACATCACTAGATAGAGGAAAGTTCAAAGTTTAAAAATTCAACATCAAGAAGATTCTAATGACTTCATTTTCATGCCAGATGGTGCCCCACCTCGTTTCGACGTGGAGGTCCGGCGTTACCTGAATGACGCCATTCCAGAATGATGGATTGGAAGAGGTGGACAACAAAGATCTTGCTCATAGTCTATGGCCTCCCAGGTCTCCAGACCTTACCCCCTGTGATTTTTATCAATGGGAGTACATTAAAGAGTGTTTGTTCCACCTATGCCCGTTAATCGTCAAGATTTGCAACATTGTGGAAGCTGTGAATTCACTAACTAGGGACCAGTTGACTCGTGCGTGGCAAGAAATGGTCTTCCGTTTTGATGTTTGTCACACTACACGTGGTGTTCATGTTGACTGCATGCAACCTTAAGGACCATAGGACCAAACCATGAACTTTCCTCTCTCCAGTGATGAGCGGAGTGTTTGTCTTAAACAGTTTGTTTCTATCTTTAATTTTTAAATCTGCTTTCATTTTGAATAGCTGTGTGTGTATGTTGTGGACCCCCAGGGGGCGTACAAGCCACCCTACCCAACACAGACAGGCATGGACACAAAGGTCCAACTCTTAGAGGTGTTGTGGAACTAACAATGAAAACTGAGTTTGCTGGTTTCTGTGGAGTACAGCTTGTTGAACTTATCCGAAAACGCCTCATTGAGGCAGAGTTGATTTTTGAAGCCATTCATTGGTTTCGTCATACAAATGAGTAGTAGAATCATTGTTACATTTCACTTGGATTCTAAACTCTCTTTACTTTTTGGATTGGTTTTGCGTCTGTCAGTCTAGGCAGATGTTCAATGCCAGTTGAGAACTTTGATATACAGCACCTCAGTTTTGCTGCACATACCTACAGGTCAAAGAGGAGGTAAGAATCGGGTATCCTTTGCAAGGTAAAAATGAAGCCAAGTTCAACACCGCATTGATACAGTAATTCATACATAACGAGCCCCGACCAAGTATTGAGTGTGTACATGGACATACTTTTCAGTAGGCCAAGATTTCTGTATTTTTTTTATTTAATTGGTCTAATGTAATACTGTAATTTTCTGAGATACTGAATTTTTTGGGTTTTCATTAGCTATAAGCCATAATCCGCAAAATGAAAAGAAATAAACATTTGAAATATATCACTGTGTGCAATTAATCTATATGAGTATCGCTTTTTGAATTGAATTACTGAAATGAACTTTTTTTGATATTCTAATTTATTGAGATATACCTGTATTGATTGCATGAATCTGATATAAACAATTTACAAATAATGCCTCCTCCAGTGGCTGTGTGTGTAATGGTGTAATATCTGGAATTAAGCAGAATGCTTTGTTTTGGTACCTTCTGCCTCCTGTTTATGGAAGAGTCATTAGTGTGCCATGTTTCTGAGGAAAGATTAGGCTGGTGGCTTCATGTGAACTCGTGCTAGACCTGGTATTGAATGCCACATTCCAAGTTACTTTTGGCTTTCGAATGAACTTCTGTTTTACTGCTGTGTAACTGAATGATGTTGAGTCTGTCCAGGAAATTCCATGGGAGCGAAGAGCAAATACAAGTTGCTGCTGTTGGCTGCTGAGTAGGGTTGTGTGGTACACCAGTATTGGAAGCACCAAAAAACCCAAATTTTAAAATGAGTACAGTAACTGAATTTAGAGATTTGATATTGAAAGTAAATGTCTGTTTCATCTTAATGCCCCAACAAACCCTCTGCTGTCAACAATCACTATCGCAGTTGTGGAAAAACATCCATTTCATAGACTTCATGAAAGAAAACATTTTCCAACATGTTTGGAACCTCACGGGGGAATCCCTTATTGCTTGGACGTAATTGGGGCTTCACGGCCTTCAAGAAGGAAGCAGTATATAATGCAGCGCACTAGCATGTTACACTGGGAAGGGTTGGGTAAGATTTTATTTGGGGGGGGGGGGGGGTTGCGTGCGTTATCCATTATTTGCTTTGGGTGAGAGTGAGTCAAAATTATATTAACATAATACCGGAAACTGTTTATTCACAAAGCATACTTCATATGTGCAAGATGACTTACAGGAATGTCTCAACCTGTTTGCCATCATGTTCAACATGTATTTGGCACATAAATAAAAATAATAATAATTCTACATTTATATAGCGCTTTTCTCAGTACTCAAAGTGCTATCCACACAGGGAGGAACCGGGAAGTGAACCCACAATCTTTCACAGTCTCCTTAATGCAAAGTAACAGCACTACCACTGCGCCACCTGTGAATTGTATACAAGTATATACATAGCAGTACCATTAGTGTTAACATAATTTTGATTCACCCTGTGTTTTGGTACCAATACTGAGGTCTGAAAGCTGGTATAGATATCGATGTCAGAATTTTAATATAGATCTAGCACTACTGCCGAGTTACAGTGACCTATCTAGAGACACAAAAAGCACTGAACATATAAGAGCAGATGTACAATCTGGCAAGAAAAGACCACAGTAATAAAAATGCTGTTGTCTCCTGGCTTCACACGTCCTGTAGGTGCATTGTTTAAAAGTGAAATTTAATTGTAGTGGTAACACACTGAATGCAGTAAGCAATAGCGCAAGTGTTGTCTGACCTTCTTTTGCACTGCTCATCAGTTTGGAATGTTGTATTAAACTATCTACAGGCTTCTGCATTTTCTGACTTTTTTTCACACCCTTCTGTCCTCTGTATCTGTAGCTTGTCGAGACATGCTGCATAGAACATTACTAATCTTGAGTAAAGATGAAGTATAAATGAGCTATATTGCATTTCATTTTGGGTAAATTCAGGAGAGATCACAGGATATTCTTTCAAACCTGAAACCGTGTGTGTGTGCTATGAGTCTTATTTAATTTTGATCCATTAGCATTGAATCTTGAAGGTCATGTGCACTGAAGATAATGATGTCTGTAAAATTTGTAAAACCTGGCATATAATTTAGATTTAACCCCATCCTTAGAACATGCCACATCAGAGTGAGATGTTTATTGGCAGTTGATGGAGTAACGGACTTGAGTACTGGAAATGCAGCACCTTCTGTTGACCAGTTTTTCTTAGAACCAAGTAAGAGGTCAAGAAAAATGACACCTTTAATTGGCTAACTAAAAAGATTACAATATGCAAGCTTTTGAGGCAACCCAGGCCTCTTCTTCAGGCAACATGTAATGATTACATCTTGCCTGAAGAAGGGGCCTGAGTTGCCTCAAAAGCTTGCATATTGTAATCTTTTTAGTTAGCCACTTAAAGGTGTAATTTTGCTAAACCTCTTGCTACATTCATAATGGCTAACACGGTACAACACCCTAGTAGTCTTAGAACCAATAAATTTAGTTGCTTAACTCTCCAAGCTTTTGCAAATTTAAATAGTTGTAGATCTTGACTAATGACACTGTAGGGTGACTGACAGTGCTTTTCCTAAATCCGATACTTGAATGTCTTTCAGTGGGTAAAACCATTTTAACTCCATTGTTTTTATTTAGAAACATGGTTAAAATCCTCACAGCCTGGTGAACTATTCCTTTTACACCCACCATTTATTTGTATGATTTAATGAAACGCATTACCTTTTGATAAATTTACATTATATATAAAAAAAAAAAAAAAATTGAAGAAAAATGCAAATGTAATGAAGACATTTTGATATACAAGGACATGTGCTTGAAAATAAAGGAGACCAATCTGACTGTCTTGGCTAGCCCAATATTTCATCCACAAATCTTTAAAATAGGCCAGTTTTCTTGTTTCATCTGCATGATTTGGCAGATTCCACCCAATTTCTTATGACCCTTTTGTGTGAAGTGCCTACTGGCTTCCATAGAACATGCAGTTCCCCTGAATTATCCGGTCCATGAGTCACAATTGAACCAAAATGAGTTCTACTCCACTCTAGTAGACTATTAACCTAATCAGTACCGTTTTAAGAGTTTTTGACCCCTTCCCAATTTCCTCTATTTTTGAATATAATACTGAATGCCAAATGGGCAAAGTTGCTAGCATAAAGATTTCGAGGAGTACATAATGCCATAATATAAAAAAATGGGAACCGAGCACAACAATTTTGTCTAGAAAGTGGTATAAAGCCATTTCTAAGCTTTTTGGACAGTGAGCAACTGACAGTTTGTCATCTGAATTATGATCATTACTTAAATGCAATAGCAACATGTAGCAGTCCGTGAGGCACAACAAGGTTTATTTTGCAGGAAAAATGTGCTAGGACAAAAACCGTGTTGAAATGGATGAAGAATAGGGCTGGGCGGTATGACCAAAATTCTATCTCACGGTATTTTTCAAAATTATACCAGTTTCACTGTACTCAACGGTATTTTTTTTTTTTCCCCCCCATGCATGAGTGGATGTTAACCATATTTTCCACTGCAATTACTGCAGTAGACTGGCTAAGAATAACCTATTCCACGGTCATGAGAATTGTACATAAAAAAATATTTAATGTGCACACAAGTATTAATCCAGGTTTGCATGGCCCCATGAAGTGATAGTTTTCAAGGGGGTGGCACTAATGAAGAGAAAGAATCACATTGCATGACCGTTGCAGTCAAAATATAGAACCTTTTTATTGAACAAATTTTGCAAACAACTTAAACTATAATTTTGACAACATATTTTTAACCAACCAAAGAGGCATTTAGACTTAGTAAAATATCCAGAGGTGCTTGTCAAAAACTGTATTGCACTGAACATGTCTTAGAAAAGGAATAGAGTAAATATTTTTTGTAAACCAACTACACTTTGTTAATGTTAACAATCTCTGTCCACTGACATGTTTGCTACATGGATTGTAATGGCGTTGGTTATCTCGATCCACTGCTTGCTTTTTTTTCCATAGGCAGTACTTCTAGCAAATGCGTCTACAAGTAACGTCTGACTCGAGTCTCCTCTCGCTTCCTCAGTTTTACCTGAGGACGTGGAGGGGGCCAATCTTAGTTCCATACATTCATGGTACTCCAAAGCATTTTTGCGGCTATGGTGGTGCAGCAAATTGCCCGTGTTGCCGCCTCCAGCGACAACTTTAGCTACACAGCATTTGCAGGAAATAGTTGTTTGGTCCACATCCAACCTTTTAAAACCAAAATCTCCAGACAACAGACGCGGCTCCTTTTTTTTTTTTTTCTGCAAAAGTTCTTCTGAGTAATCATGTTCAACTTTATCACCTGCTACAGCTTCAGTTTCGGAATGTTCTCTGTCAATTTTCACTGCTCAATACCTCCACTAACACATGTACTCCGTTGCATGTGTGTTTAGCGGTGTAGCAGTGAAAAAGGTCCCCCTTTAAACATTTTCCCGCTGCGCCACGTTCCGAACGTTGTTTAGGCTATTTAAACCGGTATTGCAGTATAAGAAAAATCCATATCATAACAAAAATAGTTTTCGGTATGAACCGGTATACCTCCCAGCACTAATGAAGAAGGAAACATCCAACGGGCAGTGACTGGGCCACAATACGGATTCAACTACTTGAAGTTGTGCGGTAGGAGCTCTCTAGTACTCTACTGGTGCCTTCCATTGGGGAGGGCAGGGGAGTCTAATCTGTACAGTATTTGGTAGGGTTAGTGATTGTGTTCTGCCTTTAGTACCTCCAACTGGTGGTTTCATTCATAAATACTCTCTTAAGCATGTGTGTGTTTATTCATAAACATGTATTACAGCTGTCGCATCAAATGTAACAATTTGAATGTAATTCTCTTTCAATTTGAACTTTTTTTTTTTTTTTTTTTGTTTTGTTTTGTCGGTGAGTTTAGGCCCATAGACTACTATAAAAGGGACACACACCAAATACAGCCTACATGGATGAGCTGCAGCCCTGTCTCTTCTTGCTCACTGTGCTGCTGTTCATAATTTTGACTTTTGACAAACTGGTAATAAAAGTAAATACAGGTACACAGTATATTCTAATATATTTGTATGTAGCTTAATATCCTGATTGCTACATGTATAAGCTTTTTGATACTCCTCCTTTTTCATATCTGAACCTTTTTGCTCCATGGTACATCTTTAAAGTAAGACATAAGCACTACATTCTTTGAAGAAGCGCAAGATGTTCAGCCTTTATACACATGCTTCATGACAAATTCAGTCACGCCTGTCAGTAATGTGAATACTCAGCAGATTCCTTTTGCTTTTTCGGTCCTTGATCATCCTAACTGAGATGGGCCAGTACAAGGACACACAGCTCAAAAAGAGATGGTGCAATCTTCCATCATAAATTCTACATTTCTCAATGTCTTTTATGCAGAGGCTTAAATGTCAAATCATATAAATGGGGTTAAATACATGGGATTGCACCCCAGCCACCACATTCAGTAATGACTAAAGTGCCCCTTAAGCCAGACTTGTGTCCCTCTCCGTCATTCTGCAATGTCTGCAGGGCTTGAGGTCTGAGCTCACTTGGGGTAGTTGCTGAGCATTCCAGGAGCAGATAGCTTGTCTTCTCACTGCTGCAGCAACTCCGTCACACTAGCTGCCTCTTCCTTCTCTTTTGATTTAATCATCATGCCATCTGTCTTGTCTCCCTTTTTTTTTTTCTGTTCCACTTGGGCACACTTCATATTGTTCTCGGGTACAGATGCCTTCTGATTGCCATGCCGTCATCACCTGGCAATCATTGATGCCACCAAGTTCACCCTTCAGGCCCAAGCGCGCCTTATTTATTTAAAACTCTGCTTCACCACATACCTAAATATGTCTTATCACATCTTAACTTGTGTGTTTTCGTTTTACCGGTGCACTCCTTCTTTGAAAGATGATAGTAAACGTTTGTTTAAAGGGTGTCTGACACTGCCACTTTTCCGAAAGCGAGTTTAACTTCAATCAGTTTATTATGTATGTGGTTTTCTCTGTCAAGCTTTAAACAACAAAAATATGTAAAAATATGGTGGAAGACTAGTAGAATAGGATTAACAACAACAGTAATACTTTGTTTCTTGACATCCAAGAATTCTGAACAAAGACTTTAAAATGCACACCAATAAAAAATACTCCCCTATTTTCTGTGCATGGTCCCTTGCTTTGAAACATTTACTCGGGCCATACCGTTATGCTTTGAATTTTTTGTTTTTGTTTTGTTTTCCTTAATGTACGTGGCTTCTGCACAAATGCACTACCTCAAGAACAACATTGTTTAATTTGAGAAATTTTAATGTTGACAGAAGACTGCTCTCTTCGTTTGGTGTTAGGTGTTTTTTTTTTTTTTTTTTGTCAGTCTTTGAGGCTTTTAAACAAGTTCACTGCCTCAGGAAAAATCTACTTCATTATATAGTTAATATTAAAATAGATTTGACTTTCAATTTTGCTTTGTTTATGAAACATGTACAGGCTTACACGGTTTCAACCCAAAGAAAGAGATGAAAATTTACACTTCTGACCTTCTTGAACAAAAAGTATAGCTATCAATGTCTATATTAACTTGTTTAAACATTCAGGAGCATTTTTTTGGGGGGGGCTCATGCAGTGCAAAGTGTCCCTGGATTTGGTTTTATTAACTTATTGCATGCTGAAAATGTTGTTATTGAGAAGGGCTGTTTGTTTTGGGGTGTCCCGTTCATCAGTCTTCGTGTACATCTTTTAAGCAACAGTGCATGATTCATAAGCATTTAATCCTTTACAAACGCATTATATTTAGAGAGGGGAGAGGTTAGGAGCACACGTTGATACGGCGCATTGCTGCACCCACCACATGACAAATCAACTCAGGATCCCAAATTAGGACCCGAGTGTAGCTATGCAATGGGTGACACCTCAGCACCACACTAGTTAAGGTGGAATGGAACAGTGGGGAGTGTGTGTTGTTTTTGGTGGCTGGAGTGCCAATTCTGCCACCAAACCTACCTGCAGGGCTGGATGCCCATTAAGGTCATATCCAGGACAAAGCAGTTTAAGAACCTTGCTCAAGGGCCCAATGGAGTAGAGTCACTTCTGCCGTTTTATGGGATTTGAACTGGCAACCTTCAGATTGCCAGTGAAGATCCTTACCTCTGAGCCACCACTCCGCCCACATATAAAATACTATAAAGTATGTAGATCACAGAATATTGAGCTTGCCTGTATTATATTTTGTTGTTACCATTATTGCCGTGGCCTCCCGTGCTGACAAATGGAGTCAGACTTGGTCCTGCACACACATTGCTTAGGCTGCGTTCAGTCATATTTTGAAGTAGTTACTTATTTCTAAGTAGCTGCCTCCCGAGGCTCTGCCCATGTAGTAGTGAAACCGGACACACTTTAAAAATCAATAAAATGTAATTCTGGCCAAGTGGAAGATGGTTATGCTTCAACGTCAAGCATTTGCACCGTATCTGATCGTGTTCCCATGCTGTCGACTCTCTCCCAGCACAGCTGGAGAAAAGCACATGGCCGTGATAGCTCTACCAATGAGCAGGTGCCATCTAAAATGCACGTAGCTGTGATGTCTGTCTCTGTATGTCTAATGTCAAGGTACGTTCCACCACGTGGCAAGAGGTAGAGTGACTCGAATCTCGGAATCTCACAAATCAGTACCGCAAGCGAACTATGATACTTGGTGTGATGAGAGAAGTTGCAAAATCAACCGTAATGTTCTCACACATTATAGAGAAAAAAAAAAACCAATCTAAATCCGTTAAGTAGTTCTCTTGTGGAAAACAGACGTTGGATTTTATATGTAGATGTCAAATCAGTCAAAATGTATCTGTCTATAATACTTGTATGTGATGTGTACCTACTAGTAATATTCTAACCCTTGGTTCTCAAAGAAACACCGCACTCCTAATCACTCTACCAAGGTTGCTACAATGTCTGTCCCTGCCTTCCGATATTGTTGTGGGTCGGTTCTTGTCAGATGTGCTATGTGCATGCATGGCCGTTTTCCTGGCAGCCATATCCCTTTCTGTGCAAAGGACCTGAAGGCTAATAATGTGACATGGGGAGACTCCGGCCAATATTTCTTTGGTTTTGTATAACTTTCTGTTGCACTCGGTGTGTATGACTGGCCCTTGTGATGATAAAGATCAATTTGCCTGTGTAATGTGCTTTCTTTTCCTGTCAACAATACCACATGCTGTGTCAGCCACCTCGTGTGGCCATGTTGTCGATTTTTCTTTACGAAGGACCTGAAGCTCAGTTTCATGGCCAAGATAGCCCACTCATTCCAATAACGCCTGTTAACATGTATCATGGCATAAAGTCTGGGGTCAGAGGTTTGCAAGTTTGTGTGACAACCCTTCGCATTTTATGTAAATAGAATTATGTATTTTTGTGTATGGTGCTTATTTCTTGTTTTTAACATTGTTTTGTATGTATGCCTTACTTTTTGTCATCCCTTATTTATAATTGTTGTACTGGGCTCTTAAGTGGAAGTGCACTTAAGAACAAAATGGGGGGTAAGAGACACATGTAAAAAGGATGCCATTTTAAAAGCAGCCTAAAGTATCTTTCTTGCTGGCACTCCAGGCGGGGACTGTGTAGAGAGAGAGTACAAATATAAGTAACATATTAACACCTGTGAACTGCAGCATCTCTGCTGCTTTCACTTAACTCCATGTCAATTTAACTGACTGAAAATCCCTGCCCATGACCCATTTACCAACTGAGTGGTGACCCAGCACAGGTATGCTTGCCTGTTTTTCTCATAGCCAAGAGAATACTTAACCCTTTGCGGTCGTTAGGCCAGAAAACTGGCCTTAGTAAAAAGTGCGCTATAGGTCATCAGGCCACCGCTGGTGGCCCTGCAAGTTTCTGACCAATTTGCACAGTCGCCTGGTCGAGAAAAGTGGCCTGTGTTATTCCTACGTGCTTGAAAAAAATAACTGCTGTAATTATTGGCGTTTTTTCAATAATTAATTACGACTAATGTAGCGTGACGTTGAAAATTAAATACGACTGCAAAGGGTTAATGGAGCTGGAACCGTACAATGGGTTAACAGCTATGGCAAGTTCAGATACAGTCTCTGCCCTTTTTATTTATTTTACCATTCTGGACCTCCCTTCCATTTGTGAGGCCCAAAACATTTGCATTCTTTATTCCACATGGCTGCATTATGTGCGTTGTACGTCTGGGTGAGCCTTCATTGGTTGTCCAACTCTCATGCACACGGAGTCCACCCCTACGACTAAACACCGTCAACCCTGTTTGGTTTTATTTTTCTGATTGAGACGCACACTAGTGGCAGAGTCGCAGGGCATGTTGTGTTAGGTGACCAGCTTTTATGGTTAGTGGGCTTGGCCAAATAAAAATAGCTCTGTACAGTCTGTAAGTCAAATGTTTATCAACCGGCTAATCCTGGCTACTTAGTACTAGACAGTCTTTGCATTTCTTTTTCTGTCATTTTACCTTGGTGTCAATAACCTATTGTCTGCTTACCCGTCTATCATGGTGCCTTTCTTATCTAGCTCTCTATCCATCTTTTCTGTCATGTTTGATTTGTTTGCACGTCATTTTGGTCTCCATTACGGTTTATACAGTATTTTTAAAGACTGTACTGTCTTTACACAGGTTAAGGGGTGGTGCAGAAGTTTTCTTTCTAAGGAGTTTTTTTGACATTCTCCAACACTTTTTCTGATTTATTTAGTAGTTCATGTAACAATTCAAGCCTCCTTTAATTTGGTTACAATGGGTACAGAATGTAAAATTGCAAACGATGCATTGTTTGGTGTAAATTGGTGTGCAGGATTGTGTGAACAGTGAAATAAAAGGCAATTTAAGTAAAACAGTACAGTTTTTAAATCTGCTAATGTCTTAGACAATTTTATATTGAAATTGTACAATAAACCCATTCAGGCTAGGTAAGTACAATAATTTCGATAAGAATAAATGAATCTTCAGCCTTTTTTTTTTTTTTTTCCCCCCTTCTTCTTGGCTGGTGAATCTAATGCATGAACAAAATGTCATATGAATAGTATCTGCATTTTCCAGGCTTCCTGTAAAGGATGTGTTTGTTTTTCTCACTGTGGTTTTATCAGTTATCGCACATCATTCATTTCCCAAATATGTTTAAAATTTGTTTGTCCCATTTAGAATACTTCATGAACTGGATATTAGGCACTTTCAGTTAAAGAAAAAAGTGTTTAATGAAAATTGCAGTTTATGCACAGTTGTTGAAAAGAATTGAGAGTATGTGGTTAATGGTTCTGGGATATTATATATTGATTTTTATTTCAATTTCCCTTTGTAGTGATCACTGTTTCTTATCTGACCTAAATAATGGTGCAGAGCAAAAAACAAAAAAAAAACTTTTAGGTTGTATTAGATTTGCACATTAGTTTCTAAATAACACAAATTTCCATATACTGTACCAGAATTTCCCAACAAGATTCTAAACCTGTCTAATTTCATTTGTTTCTCTTTCTTACTACTGTTTTGTGTTAAAACACACTGATGTCAATGGGAGTAACCTTGTTGGAGGCTCAAGTGAGTTACACTATAGTACTGTATACCAGTGGTCTCCAACCTTTTTGACAGCAAGGACCACTTTATTAGATGCAAATTTTTCCACGGACCGGTCTAGGGCAGGGGTAGGCAACGTCGGTCCTGGTGAGCCGCGGTGGCTACAGGTTTTCATTCCAACCCAATTGCTTAATTAGAAACCAATCATTGCCAATCTCAGACCTTATTTAATTTTATGGCTTGTTAGTCTGTGCAATGTAAGGCTCTTATATCGTAGATTTTTTTCCTTTCCAAGGATATCATCCAAATGATATGAAGCCTAAAACAGATCATTTTCAGTCTGTCACATTTTTCTATTAAGTGTTTTATTAAATCAAACAGTGCATGATGAACACACACAGCTGTAACTGGAAAAAAGCTAGCTGGAGAACTGCTGGCTGCTTTGTCTTTTACATCTTATTGCTAATAAGGAGCAATTAAAACACTGAATGCAGCAGTTTAAGATTGAAATAAGCAATTAAGGTTGGAGAACCTTAACAAGCGAGACCACTAAAATGAAGCATCAAAATGTCACTTAAGCAATATGTGCTTCATCAGCAATAATTGAGTTCTCGTTAAGGAACTGGGTTGGAACAAAAACCTGCACATACTGCGGCTCACCAGGACCGACGTTGCCTACCCCTGGTCTAGGGCAGTTTTATACACAATTTACATAACATTATTATTATTAAGTTATTAAGCAGTTCGCATACGTTTGCAACCTGAGATTTTTCTTCTTTTTTTGCATATAACAAAGACATATGCTTTGCATTTGCCATTCCAACAGATTGCACATCACAAACATTAACACTATCGTTTTTTTCGTGTCTGCCGTTTCTATAGGAGGGTGACAATGAGTTAAATTCCAATGGATGTTTTTCAAATGTTGACAAGCAATAAGCAAAAGGTATCACTGAAAACCACAGAAAACAAAAAACAGCAAAAAAAAAAAAAACAGTATGAGGAAAGTTCGAAGAATCAATTTTTTTTTTACAATGTTTCTGTTTGGGGATCGTTGTGCAAACGTGCACATCTGAGCTGCGACCACAGATCTAACTGCTCTGTGGATGATTCATTCAGGCATTTCAAGGTCACTTTGTTGTAATGAAAGCATCTGCTGAATGTACTTCGTAGTAACGCGATTTCTATAGACTCGTGTCCTATGGGGAAACTGTCGGGACCGTAACAAAACTTTGTTGTAATACTCTCTCACCTCGGTCTCTCTCCTCTCTCTGCGACGCTGCAAAGCCCTACCCGCCAAGCGTTCTGAAAAGTCTGAGTGAGTCTCCGTTGCCGGCAGTTCTCTCGCAGCCCGGTAGTGGGTCGCGGACCGGTGGTTGGGGACCCCTGCTGTATACGACTGAACTCCAAAGTGGTATAGTGAAACAAAAGCTCTAAGTGTTGAAGTCTGTACAGATTCATGGATACTGCCACTTTCCCTTGTGAACATTATTAACCTGGAAAATCAGTGGATCATCCCACTAAAATCATGCGGTGGTGAATCCTGTGAAAGTGATTTGCACCCCCTGAAAATATTAAAGTAGTCTTATCTGTATGTAAATGTTCTTAATTGAAAACCTTCAGACTAATCTTAAGTGGACACAGTGAAACACTGCTGAGCGGTGCCACCTCACCCAGTAGCAATTTGCATGTTCTTCCAATCTTTGCTTCTCCCCACACGTTCATTCAGGTTCCTCCCTTTGCCTCTGTGCAAGTGTATGACTGTGCCCTAGGGTCTCAGCTTGGTAACTGCCTTGTGTCCCATAGGCTTCAGTTCCCACAGTTCTGCCAGTGGAAAAAAAACTGGGCTTGGCAAATTACTGATTAACCTTATTGGGACTTGGCACATAACATATCCTGCTAATGTCTGTTAAATTAACAACCATGGGGACTTTCAAATGTGAAAAAGGTCACACAAGATACTGGAGCCAATGCCTGGAAATATTTGGTGTATATATATTTTGTGTGTTTAGATGGAGCATCACACACATACTGGAGCTGATTTTTAGCTTAGCTAAAATATGAATTGATAGTTGACATCATCAGTGGTATTGTGAAATGGAATAATCCAGCTAAATTTTTTTTTTCTTTTTCTCTAATACTCACTCCATGCAGGTTGTAGTGATAGCAGAGAAGAAATTTCTTATCTGAGATTAAAGAAGTTTCTTCAGAAGAACTGTTCAAAACTTTTATAAAATATGGCCTTTTTAGAACAAGCTTCCATATCAGGGAAAAGGATATTCTTCCTTCCTTGCTGCTTCAAAGATTTGCTTTGTTGGCTGGCTCTCCTTTCTTTCTCTTTCTCTCTCGGGGGTTGAATTTTGGTTTTGATTTGATTGTATGAATTTTGTTTCTAATATTTCTATAGACTAGGTATCTGTGGGGACAAACGTTGAATAAAAGCAAACCTCAAAAATTATCCATGAAACATCTCGTTACTCTTGTTGCATAATTCACGTTGGGTCATCCAGTCCTATTCTTATATTGCCCGAAATGTGTATTTTTACTGACATGTTAAATATAGCACTTGTGGGGAAACTGAAGAGTTTTTGAATTGAGTACCTGTGTTTCCCCCTTATTTTTCAAGAGTCCGGTCTTCAGTTCAAAAAGTCAATCCCGTGTGGCATTAGTTCCTGGCTTGTGTGTGGATTCTTTTCAGAAGTATCTGTTAACAATATTTTATTTTTGTAAAAAGCATGTGTTTTGCACATATGAAAGGGTGACTGGCATGTGAATTATGTGGCACTAGTAATGAATTTCCCAAACCCATTAGATGTTTTTTATATCGTTGTGCTGTTGAACAGCTTTGGTCACCATCGGCCTGTTACATCAAAAGTTTTTTTCTTTCTGCTGGAAAGCATGACATTAAAATTGTTTCTTGGCCATTGCTTTAAATTACCTGGAGTGAGTAATTTATATATTATTTTTGATGAAGTATTCATTTAAGGGGCATGCCCACAAAAGACTGTTTATCCTTCTAGACAAAATGTCTGGTATTGACAAGTTCCTAGAAATCTGGGAGGAGTGGGAAATGATTCACAGATGCACATTCAATATAAAATGATTATTTGGAATTAACAAAGATGGTTTCATTTCTAATGATGATAAAAAAAAAAAAAAACTCTTGCGGATCCAGTTCAGTGAACTGAGTGTGTGCAACAGATGGTGTGGCCGGTGTTCAGCCCAAACACATATGGTATGTAAAATCTGAATGCAATACAAAATGTAGTTCAGCAGATGAGTATTTTACACTTTGATGACTCCAGACTCTTCACCAATAAAAAGTCTATCTGGTAAAGATCACAAAATCCTCCAGCACTTGCTGCTTTGAGTTGTAATCACTTGACACATTACCATTTAATTGTAGCATGCATGACAAGCTGGCACAGGCCGGAAAGTATTGTGTGTCTTGTATATCTAAACTGACAAAAAGAGCTGAAATGAATGGCAGATATTTCACTCTTCCTTACCTTACTGAAACATAACCTGACTCACAAAGCTCTGGTATCCTAATGGGTTTTCATTTTTGGTTAACCTCTTTTGTCTAGTTCATTTATCATATGCGTTATTCTACCTTCTTCATTTAACTTCATTGCAATGATGGGCTATAGTTTGAAATGGCTAACTAATTGTAGAATTATATGACCAGCTTACAAGTTTGTTTGAGGAAGTAAATGGCTGTCATAAACCGAAAACGTTATAAACACCATTTGGTGTCATAAAAAAAATTCCTCAAATGTTGATAAACACTAAACAAGGACTTGGGTGTGACTGGGGAGTTGAAAAAACAAGGAACACGGATTCCTGTTTTTCTTTTACCAATCGAAGTCTCCTGCACACCTGAGCAGGTCGTTTAGCCTGCTTCTATCATGCAGTATTTAGCCTACATGTTAATTTCTGATACCACTTTGCTGTTTGCTGTTCACAATAAAAAAAATTAAAAAAAAAAAAACTCTGTAGAAAATGTATAGTTTCTTTGGCAAATCTTTGTACCTCATTTTCCTGGCACCTGTAACCTCCAATCAGGGTTGGCTTCAGAGCTCCTTTGTCACCCGAAGTGACCCATATAGCAATTCTGGGTGAAGCAGGAGTCCTTGGGACGTTTTTGTCAAATGGGTGTGTTCCAGAGGCGGCCGTATGAATCATCACTTTGCAAGTTGTTCCAGTGCTCCTGTTCGCTTGCTGCCTTCCCATATGCATGAAGTGTGGCTTGACATTCTCAAGGACTCTTGATTCAATTCAGTGTTGTAGGAGATCTGAACCTACCGTACAGCAGCAGCACTGGGTGCAAGATAGGAGTCAGACCTGGAGAAGATGAAGTCCTTTTTTGTGTGTGTGTGAGTGAATACACCATGCACATTTTACATAATGCCCATGTAGTTTTTAATAATAACTAAAAAGCTTTGGCCACACTTGCTCCCCCGGTGGTCCTAGCGTGGAAGCGTCCCGACCAGGCAAGGGCTCCAGCCACACAACAAGTCATTAAAGCAAAGAATTATAACTCATTAGTCCGTCCTTATTGTTTGTGGTGATGCTTAGTCTGTCTTGGAGTTGATGTCACAAATAGTGGTGCTGGACCTGAACAGAGAGGGTTGATTTGCCCAAGAAGTTCTCCATTCCTGGATCACACCATTCTAGATTTAAAAGAAAGTACTTCTTTTTATATAATAGCCTTGCATGATGTATAAATATCACTTTTTTTTTTTTATTTATTTTTTTTTTTTTTTACACATTCTTTAGTTGTAATTGGTGGATAGTGCGAAGGGCTGTTCATGGAAGTGTCCCTGTGGAAATGTCGTTTTTACTTCACAGGAGGATGGGG
This sequence comes from Erpetoichthys calabaricus, assembly GCF_900747795.2. Classification (NCBI taxonomy): domain Eukaryota; kingdom Metazoa; phylum Chordata; class Cladistia; order Polypteriformes; family Polypteridae; genus Erpetoichthys; species Erpetoichthys calabaricus. Next base: position 152,781,261 of record NC_041403.2, read on the forward strand.
CCTATCTTGGCTACACTGGGCACAAGGCTGTTGTAGGGCACACATCCTTACACCATCACTCCAGAGACACATCGAGCCACCAGTTAATCTAACCTGCATGTATGATATTTGGGGCTGTAGAATGAAAACCCACTTTAGACAAAGGTAGAACATTCTAACACCATGTGAATATAATGGCTGAGTGTGGGAGTGGAACCCAGGTTATTGGATCCATGAGTCAGCTGGTTTTACTGCTGTGCCAAATGAAATATGTAATGACCTTCAACATTTGTAGCCGAGGTCCTTATTAGGAAAAAAATCTTACACATTTTTTCCCATTTAAATTTTCAATTAAATACTTGAAACCCAATAGTTAATATGTATGAAGGGTGGCACAGTAACACACCGGCTAGTGCTGCTGTTCGGCTCAGAATCTTATGCTTGGTAGTGGTCTATGCATAGTCTGGATTTCTTCTCCATGTCTACATGTTAATGCATGAATGATGGTTTTTGCTTGCGGTTTTAAATTGCTGGATCCGCTTTGCTGTCATGTGAAGAGTCATTGGGTGCCTGCACAATGTTTAAAAAATAGTCCACTTTAGTGGCATCTTGAGACCTTTGAGATAAGCAGCATGTATTACACGTGTTAATGGAAACCACCTCTTTAGCTTTGGAATCTAAAAGCTTGTATAATTTATTTTCAGTTTTTAAATAGCATGTTGCTATCTACATACCTTTTTGAACATTAGCTTGGTCATAACGGGCCATTCACTTGGCCAAACTTTTCTCTCCTATTCAATTTCTTCAATATAACACTAAGTTGAGTTTTGAAATCCCCCAACTTACTCCTTTTAGCCATGCTACTCGATTATGAATTTGTTTGTGGGGGGTCTCTGTGAAGAAAAACTTTGACTGGTTAGGGTAAAATTCACACCAATGTCCTTGTTGAAGAATGCATTGTATGTTTCAGCTGGAATCCACCTGATTCAATTCCTAATTTTGAAAATTCTGATCATTTTAATTAGGTAAATGGAGAAAATGGTTGTAAATTAATATCATTAAAAGCCTTTCCATTGACTTAAATTTTAACATCCCACACACCCAACCCAACATGGGCTCAGTAAAGCACATGCATTGTCATTGTTTGCTGTGTTTTTACAACATAAATGTCCTAAATATCATGCTAAACATTGACTTGAGTCTTGTTTCTCCATTATTCATGTGAACACTGCCTTCCACATCCATGATCTTTTGAAAAGTGGGCTACAAATGAAGGGGTGCGTGTTGAGTTGATTTCTTTTTTTGTTTTCCCTGTTCATTTGTGTACCTTTTTGGGCCCCAGGTCCTCGGTAAGCTTGGAGGTAAATTCATACAGCAGCTGCTTTTGCTATTAAGCAATAAATGTTTCAGAATAACTCGTTAATGAGTTACCCAGATATGAGTGCCTATAAATCTGTCACTTAATGTGGTAGGATTTTTCCAGCCCGTTTTATTGTATTTATACAATTACTTTAGAGGAGTCATTTCCTGTAAGATGTCTTTTACTATTTAATATTTAACTGATGTGTCTGCAGAATCAAACTTTGTTGTCTTTTCTGGAGAATGCTGATCCAAAACCATTTTCCATTCAGATAATTATAATCCATGCATTGATTCTTGTGATTGTGTAATATCTCGGTAAAAACCTGTTTAGCGTATCTCACAGCAGTGTATTCCTCGGTCAGCCTTTGTATAAAGTGACATTGAGACCAAGCTTCGAGGCTTTAACGATTTCGACACTGCTTCATGGTTTTTTGTTGATGCCTTTTTCTTTTCAGCACTTCGGTCCCTTTTGGGTCATTGCTTTGCTGTTGCCTTATTTATTTCCCCACTATTAAGCCAAGCCATTCCTGTGCCATTCAGCCTGGTGGGATCATATTAGGTCTGTGACAAAATCATTAGACAAAAGCATTCTGAAATAGAGCAGATCTTCGGGAGGCAGACTGTGTACCGTGATTCCCAAATATCTGCATGTAGATTTGAGGATGCTAGGAAGTAAATCGCTGTGGCCTTCTTACTCGACGCTTAAGGTGACCTCTGTCGGCTTCCTTGTGAGAGAAGCGGCTTGGTGATAACTTGTCATCTTCTCCACATGCTGTCCATTAAAGGCACCGCTTCAATGTAAATATGGAAAGCATAGTTAGGCAAAATTCAGATGAAGTCCCCAAACTGAAACCTCAGCTGCATCTTAGAGACAATTTGTGTGTTTGTAAAAGATCTTCTCAGTTCTATTTATTTGTATTGTGTTCTTCACTCAATACATGCTTAGAGGGCATACCCATACAGAAGTTAGTTACAAAGGTAAATTACTAATGCACAATTTATATGCATAAACAAACACATTTGGTTAAATAGTATAACAGACATGTTACTCAATGACTAACATGTACATACGTATAGTATATCTCTATTATAAAAGAAAATCTTGAGACAAAACTATTGCCAAGAGATTTTTTTTTGTTTTATTGAAATCACACAACATTCCATACAAATAAATCAATTTTTGCAAAAATAGGATCGAAAATGAATAAATCAACCCCCCACCCCTGACCAAGAGATTTTCTCAAGTTGGTAGAGGGGGTCCCACCCTCCTCTCAACCATTTCCTGTTAATGGCCCACGTCCACAGTCCTCTCACCTCTCATTCGTGTGAATGTTTTGGCAGACACAGTTCCTGCTCTCTCCGCTCTTATCAATTTTAACATTTTCCTCCCTTCAAGTTCCCAATAAAAGATGTATTATGTACAAATCTTATTGAAGAATTTCATCCCAAAGGGTTATCAGCAGAAGAAATGAGTACACAGAGCACCGAGAAACTAAGTCAAATTAAGTAACACAAAAATTGATGATCGGTTACACGGCAAATTGGTTAAATGCGTATCAATAGACTATGCTGAAGCAGTTGATGGTGATGGTGCATAGTGCTGGGAGGTATACTGTTTCATACCGAAAACCGTTTATTTTTGTTATGGATTTTTCTTATACCGCAATACCAGTTTAAATAGCCTAAACAACGTTCCGAACATGGCGCAGTGGGAAAATGTTTTAGGGGGGACCTTTTTCACTACTACACTGCTAAACACGCATACAACTGAATACATGTGTTAGTGGAGGTATTGAGCAGTGAAAATGGACAGAGAACATTCCGAAACTGAAGCTGTAGCAGATGATAAAGGTGAACATGATGACACAGAAGAACTTTTGCAGAAAAAAGGAGCCGTGTCTGTTGTCTGGAGATTTTGGTTTTAAAAGGTTGGATGTGGACCAAACAACTATTTACTGCAAATGCTGTGGAGCTAAAGTTATCGCCGGAGGTGGCAACACAAGCAATTTGCTGCACCACCTTAGCAGCAAACATGCTTTGGAGTACCATGAATGTGTAGAACCAAGATTGGCCCCCTCCACGTCCTCCGGTAAAACTGAAAAAGCGAGAGGACACTCGAATCAGAAGTCGTTTGTAAACGCATTTGCTAGAGGTACTGCCTACAACAAAAAAAGCAAGCGGTGGATCGAGAGAACCAACGCCATTACAAACCATATAGCTAACGTGTCGGTGGACAGAGATTGATAACATTAACAGAAAGTTTAGTTGGTTTACAAAATATTTACTTTATTCCTTTTCTAAGACATGTTCAGTGCAATACAGCTTTTTGACAAGCACCTCTGTATATTTTACTAAGTCTAAATGCCTTTGGATGGTTAAAATATGTTAAAATTATAGTTTAAGTTGTTTGCAAAATTTATTCAATAAAATGGTTCTATATTTTGACTATAATTGCCATGCAATGGGACTCCTTCTCTTCATTAGTGCCACCCCCTTGAAAAATATCACTTTATGGGGCCATGCAAACCTGTATTAATACTTGTGTGCACATTAAAATGTTTTTTGTACCATTCTCGTGACAGTGGAATAGGTTATTCTTAGCCAGTCTACTGCAGTAATTGCAGTGGAAAATGTGGTTAACATCCACTCACGCATGTGGGGGGGGAAAAAATACCGTTGAATACCGTGAAACTGGTATCATTTTGAAAAATACCGTGATGTAGAATTTTGGTCATACCGCCCAGCCCTAATAGTGCGTAAGATGAATACGTCAACTTAAAATATCCACCACACAAATTACTGTTGAAAGAAGGGTGTATCGTAATGTTATTGCATAATTTATCTGAGTGATGGGCTATGCAATAGGACAAGATTAGTTGGTTGAACAGTTCTAATGTGAAATTTTAAAAGGCAACAAGAAAGATAATGTAGTTATCCGCGGGTGGAAGATACATTAGACACCAAAGGAGATCTTGATATGCCATTCATACTAAAACTATTAGTTTCCCGTTAGAATATCTTTTGCTATGACAATTAACAAATCGCAGAGACAAACATTTGAAAAAGTCGGTTTATTAGAGAGAGAAGTGATATTCACTCACGGGCAGTTATACGTTATGTTGTCACGATGTAACTCCAAACACCGAATCAAAATTCAATGCGATATTGACAGTTAATTCCAAATATTGTTTTTACTGAAGTTTTACAGTAAGTGTGTTTTAAAAAGTATTTGCGTGTTAATTTCAAAGCCAAACAGAACAAAAACGTTTAACGCAACAAATACCTCTAATGCAACATGAAACATAATTTTCTTTCAATTTATTACGTTTTACTATTTTTTACTATGGTTAGTAACTCGCTGTAATGTAAATCGTTCTATTATGCATATGTAACAATTCCCATGAAAATAACAATCTGTTTAAATTTTTTTTTTTTGTTCTTTATTTTGCCTTTATACAATTTCTTGTATTAGGAATTTGTTGGTTTCGCATACCCCTTGGGGTCAGAGCGCAGGGTCAGCCATTGTACAGCGCCCCTGGAGCAATTACAGGTTAAGGGCCCAGCAGAGTAGGATTTCTTTTGGCAGTGACGGGGATCCGAACCGGCAACCTTCTGGATACCAGCACAGATCCTTAGCCTCAGAGCCACCACTCCGCCCAAATTGTACATCCGCTTCCCCATACGCGAGCAACCGAGCCACGAAGTGGGTAGCGCATAGTGCCTGCCTGGGGGATGCTGAGTGAAGCGAGCAGCAGGCAAAACCCCCTAGTATAAAGATGTATATAGTCAAATGTTTGCCTTTGGCATGTTTTGATAAAGCAGGGTGGCAGGTGTAATGCAGAGGGCAGCTTTGCCTCAAACTAAACAACTTGTAAGAAAAATGGGGCTGCTAATATTGTACTGGGTATAAATCTCAGTGTTGTCAGTGTGGAGTATGCGTGTTCTGCCTGCCTGTTTGTGGTTTTCCTTCCACATTCCCCAAGAGATGAGGGTAGGTCAATTTGGTGACTGTAAACTGAGTGCACTTGTGACTTGGCCTGGCCTGGCTCAATAATTATGTCCTTATTGCTTCTGATCCCTATTTGAAGTGGCAGTGCATACACTGGATGATACAAATATGTATGTTTCTCCACTACAAAGTCGCAGAGAGTTCATACCTAAACTGGTAGCATCCCAACACAAGATGGGAAAGTAACCCTGAACAGAACATCAGTCCTGGGCCTGCTCCCACTCTAGCTTTACCCATAGGACATAAGAGTTACCAGGAGAGACTCCAGTCAGAGGCACAAAATGGAAATGCCACACCAAGTGAGAGCTAGGAAGGAAGATGAGCCCTGCTCTGTGTATTTGTGCCATCAAAGTGAGCATAAAAATTTATTTAAAATATCCTTGTGGACGTTTACAGAAATCTAATTGGTTTCTGCATATTTTTTTTTTTTGTTTGTTTTTGGGGAGGTATTGGCACGTAAGGGCAGAGTGGTGGCTCTGAGGCCAAGGATCTGTGCTGGTATCCAGAAGGTTGCCGGTTCGATTCCCTGTCACTGCCAAGAGATCCTACTCTGCTGGCCCCTTGAGCAAGACCCTTAACCTGAAATTGCTCCAGGGGCGCTGTACAATGGCTGACCCTGCGCTCTGACCCCAAGGGGTATGCGAAAACTAACAAATTCCTAATACAAGAAATTGTATAAGGCGAAATAAAGAACGGGAAAAAAAATAAATAAATAACAATAATGGACCTAAGCATGGCTGATTGGAGATGGCACTTTAACGAACATTTTAATCAAACTGTTCGAAAATTTTTTAAATTGTTAAAAGAGCAGCAATATTGCAGTGTTTCATACATTTTCAGGGGCTGTTTCTCGTATCTGCATTATTTTCATTGACTGTTTCAGTGTTTGATCAAGAAACTTGTAGTTTGTCTTAAAATGAATCGTGATCTTGGTTTGTAGACACATTGTTATATTTGGTTTGACGTTCAGTGCCTTGCCCTCTCCAGCACACTTTCTAAGATGGACCTAGAAGAATGACACTGTTTTGTGCCACATTCTAATTTTATTTTATTCTTTTTAATTCCATCTTCTGTTTGCTTTACAGCCATACAAAATATCCGTTGTCTTAAAGTGGTTGATTTTTACAGAAGTTTCAGCTTTAATTTTGGTTTTCATCTACATTTTGTTTCTCTGTGCAGTAGCTGTCATTTTTATAGATACTTTATTAATCCCAAGGGGAAATTCACAAGTTTATAGGTTCCATCTTTATCCTGATGACTAGACCTTGACCAATTCTCAGAGAACAAGTGACCCAAGAAAAGCTCACTTTCTTTACACATCTGAAGGCCACTCCATTTATCCAGTCAAAATAATCCTTGTATCCTGTGTGGCCTTCAATGCCCATGAGACAAATTCATTCTGCTGTGAGTGTGTTATAAATGCATAGTTTTGCAGTCATTTTTTTTTGTCATTGATCATGCAAAATATTCCATGATCATTAAGTGAAGACAATATTTCTAATTTCTGATAAAATAGCTTTAGTAATCCTAGAAAATGAACACTTAATTACGTTATGTAGATATTTTTATATACTGGGTTAACAATTTTCTAGTTAAATGAACGTGTCTAAGGGATGTGGCAGGAAACCTGTTGAAACTTTGAGAAACCCCAAGCAAATTTTTGGTAAAATGTGCAACCTCCCCAAGAACCAGGCTGCTTGTCCTCTAGGCTCCCTGGAAGTTGCTGATCATGTTTAGGATATCTGCTTACACAACTAGTAATTGCAGGAGGAGTGGACAAACTACACCACTCCATAACAACATTCCTGCATAGTTTTTACATTTCTAAAGCATTTTTTTTTTTTTTTTTTTTCTGGCAGCCAATAATGTGCTGTCTGACACTGCAGTGCAAAGGGTTTACAGTTACGGTAAGTTCAGTTGCCATCTTGGCCTGTTTTCCACTTCTGAATATAAAATGTGAGACATCAGACAGATTCCCTCTTCCTTTTGTGAAGCCCAAAAACATCCTTGTTCCTCATTTCTTGTAACTGCCTTTATAAGCACTGTGTGTCTGGGTTGAGTGCTCATTGGTGGTTAAATCTCGCACACAGTCACAGCCCACCCCTACAACTCGAGATAAAATTAAACCTGTTTGATTTTGTTGGCATGAGCTGCAGACCAGTCCGACTGAGTCGCTGGGGATTTCGTGAAGGTCTCGACTGCCTGTAAATTAAATCTGCAACCTCATTTAATGAGGCTGTGATGGGGCCTTTAGTTTGATAACCTCTTACGTTTCAATGCATTTTTCAGCATGTATAGAGCCTGAAAATGATGTGCCATCAACTGCATCAGTGATTTGGAATGGATACCTTCAGGACTTGTTCCTTGAACCTGTTCTGTTTAGGAAATGTAATTCTCAAAAAGCCATCATTACAGATTTAAAAGAAGAATATTTCTTTAGTTCTGCCACTAACTGCTTTAGAGAGATCAAATAATGGATGGTTGGAAAGTTGACTTCAAATGGGTGGGGTGGTTGAGGGATTTACATTTACTTATTTGCCTGACACCTTTATCCAAGGTGACTTGTAACATTTATGATACATATATACATACAATATTCTTCGTCTTACAGAGGTTCTACATTTGCTGTGTGTGTGTGTATGTTGCAAGACAGATTATATTTTTATATTATATACGTTAAAGAACCATCAGCAGCAAATCAAAGTTGAATAAATCTGACTCTGCAGCTGCATGAATAAAAGTACCACTTCTAGTTAGTGGAAATATCTCAAGTTGGTACAAATCTACGTTTTGTGCCTAATACTTGTACAGTATGCAGAATTTTGGTTAAGCTAACTGGAAGCATATTCAAGTTATCGTGTTTACAGACACAGTTCCAAAAATGGTATTTTCGGACACCGGGAGTTCTAAAATGTCAAAATTCATCAAAATCTCGAAATGGAATTTTTGGAGGAGTCCAGTACTTAGATACTTTATTAATCCCAATGGGAAATTCACATTCTTCAGCAGCAGCATACTGATACAATAAATAATATTAAATTAAAGAATGATAATAATACAGGTGAAAAAAAACAGACAATAACTATGTATAATGTTAAATATTAACGTTTACCCCCCCCCCCGGTGGAATTAAAGAGTCGCATAGTTTGGGGGAGGAACGATCTCCTCAATCTGTCTGTGGAGCAGGACAGTGACAGCAGTCTGTCGCTGAAGCTGCTCTTCTGTCTGGAGATGACATTATTTAGTGGATGCAGTGGATTCTCCATAATTGATAGGAGCCTGCTGAGCGCCCTTTGCTCTGCCACAGATGTTAAACTGTCCAGCTCCATGCCAACAATAGAGCCTGCCTTCCTCACCAGTTTGTCCAGGCGTGAGGCGTCTTTCCTCTTAATGCTGCCTCCCCAGCACACCACTGCGTAGAAGAGGGCGCTCGCCACAACTGTTTGATAGAACATCTGCAGCATCTTATGGCAGATGTTGAAGGAAGCCAGCCTTCTAAGGAAGTATAACCGGCTTTGTCCTTTCTTGCACAGCGCATCAGTATTGGCAGTCCAGTCTAATTTATCATCCAGCTGCACTCCCAGATATTTATAGGTCTGCACCATCTGCACACAGTCACCTTTGATGATCACTGGGTCTATGAGGGGTCTGGGCCTCCTAAAATCCACCACCAGCTCCTTGGTTTTGCTGGTGTTCAGGTGTAGGTGGTTTGAGTCGGACCATTTAACAAAGTCATTGATTAGGTCCCTATACTCCTCCTCCAGCCCATTCCTGATACAGCCCACGATAGCAGTGTCATCAGCGAACTTTTGCACATGGCAGGACTCAGAGTTGTATTGGAAGTCCGATGTATATAGGCTGAACAGGACCGGAGAAAGTACAGTCCCTTGTGGCGCTCCTGTGTTGCTGACCACAATGTCAGACGTGCAGTTCCCAAGACGCACATACTGAGGTCTGTCTTTAAGATAGTCCACGATCCATGCCACTAGGTATGAATCTAATCCCATCTCTGTCAGCTTGTCCCTAAGGAGCAGAGGTTGGATTGTGTTGAAGGCGCTAGAGAAGTCTAGAAACATAATTCTTACAGCACCACTGCCTCTGTCCAAGTGAGAGAGGGATCGGTGTAGCATATAGATGATGGCATCTTCCGCTCCCACCTTCTCCTGATATGCAAACTGCAGAGGGTCAAGGGCGTGTTGAACCTGTGGCCTAAGGTGGTGAAGCAGCAGCCTCTCCATGGTCTTCATCACATGTGATGTCAGAGCAACAGGCCGAAAGTCATTCAGCTCACTAGGACGTGATACCTTTGGGACTGGGGTGATACAAGATGTTTTCCAAAGCCTCGGGACTCTCCCCTGTTCCAGGCTCAGGTTGAAGATGCGCTGTAGAGGACCCCCCAGCTCCGATGCACAGACCTTCAGCAGTCGTGGCGATACTCCATCTGGACCCGCTGCTTTGCTGGCACGAAGTCTCCTCAGCTCTCTGCTCACTTGCGCTGTTGTTATTATGGGTGGGGATGTTTTTCCTATGCTGGTATCAGCAGAAGGATGTGTGGAGGGTGCAGTACTCCGAGGTGAGAGAGAGAGTGGGTTAGGGTGGTCAAACCTGTTAAAAAAGTTGTTCATTTGGTTTGCTCTCTTCACGTCTCTCTCAATGGTGGTACCCCGCTTCGAGCTGCAGCCAGTGATGATCTTTATCCCATCCCACACTTCCTTCATGCTGTTGTTCTGCAACTTCTGCTCCAGCTTTCTCCTGTACTGCTCCTTCGCCGCCCTGAGTTGGACTCGGAGTTCCTTCTGCACGCGCTTGAGCTCATGCTGATCACCGTCTTTAAAAGCCCTTTTCTTCTGATTCAAAAGGCCCTTGATGTCACTTGTAATCCATGGCTTGTTGTTAGCATAGCAGCGTACTGTTCTTACTGGAACTACAATGTCCATACAGAAGTTGATGTAATCAGTAGTGCAGTCAACAACTTCCTCAATGTTCTCATTATGAGATCCCTGCAGGATATCCCAGTCTGTAGTTCCAAAAAGTTCTCTCAGAGTATTCTCAGCCTCCGGGGTCCACTTCCTGAATGATCGTGTGGTTGTAGGTAGGACTCTAACTTTTGGTTTATAGTGAGGCTGAAGCTGAACCAGGTTATGATCTCCTTTCCCAAGCGCAGGCAGCGGGGTGGCGCTGTATGCGTCTTTAACGTTTGCATACAGTAAATCAATAGTCTTATTTCCCCGGGTGTTACAGTCCACATACTGGGAGAATGCAGGCAATGTTTTGTCCAGCGTCACATGGTTAAAGTCTCCAGCGATTAGCACAAGCGCCTCAGGGTGCTGCGTTTGTAACTTAGCAACAGCGGAATGGATGATGTCACTCGCTGACTCCACGTCTGCCCGAGGAGGAATGTATACAATAACAACAATGACATGTCCAAACTCTCTGGGCAAATAGTAGGGACGTAAACTTACGGCCAACAGTTCGATATCCCTGCAGCAAGTGGAGATTTTGACGTTAACATGTCCAGAGTGACACCACCGTGTATTAACATAGAGAGCGAGTCCTCCTCCTTTGTGCTTACCACAGGTACTTGCATCTCTGTCCGCTCTAACTGTGCTAAACCCGGGTAGCTCCACGTTGGCATCTGGGATGGTGTTATTTAGCCACGTTTCGCAGAAACACAACAAACTGCATTCTCTGTAGGTCCTTACATTTTTCACCAGCGCAGCCAGTTCGTCGATCTTATTTGAGATTGAGTTTACATTCCCCAGAATCACAGAAGGCACCGAAGGCTTGAAACGCCACTTTCTCGCAAGCCGCTTCTTTTTTTTAGCTTAGTGCCGGCTCTGCTGCCACGATACCGCCTTCTTACCTCGTCGGGTAAATATGGAACCACACTGGCACTGGCATTTGTTCTCAGTACTTACCCTATACTTCATACAAGAAAGTCAAGGAGGTCTGAAATGTGGATTTATCAATCTCGATGTTGAATTTTTCAACTATTACAATACTTTCCCTATACTTCATATACAAGAAAGTAAAATAATTTTATCCCAGTCAACATAATTTAGAGGGATAACCAAAGTTAGCTGATTGAACACAGTCAGGTTTGATTTATATTCAGCCCTGCTCAATACAGAATTCATTTATTTTCACTGTGCCATCAAGTTACCAGCACAAAGGCTATCCAAGTACATAATGCCATGATCAGAGGAAATTCCAGAAGGCATCAGGGAAAAGTTTATTGGTCTGGAAATAGAAATGACTTTGTAGCTAAGACCCTGGGACTCCACCAAACCACAGTGAAAGCTGTCATGTCCAAATGGAAAACACTTGTAACAGTAGTGAATCCTGCCAAAATTGCTCTTGAGGGCACACCATACAGCATCCAGGAAGTTGCAAGAAATCCTAAAAAATATGTATATCTAAAGAACTGCAGGATTTTCTGGCTTCGGCAATGGGCAGTATTCACTAGAGGAGAAACAAGGCAGTAGCAATGGTTTACTTGGAAGAACATAAATGATTGTCTCTCACTTGCTGGAAAGCACATCGATGAACCCCATGCCTTTTGGGAGAATATTTTAGGCACAGATGAGACTAAAATGAAACATTTTAGATGATGCGTCTCATGTCTAGTGCATTGCAAACACCCATTCCACAGAATGAACATCATGCCAACAATTAAACTTAATAGTAGTACTCATTGCAGCTAAAGTTGGCACAAGCAGTCATTAAATGTAAAGGGACAATTTTTACTTTAACACAATGCCACATTTTTAATTCAATAAATTACATAACTAAATCAAAAATGTTTTGTTCTCTGTGGTACCCTTCACCTAATGTGAGATTTTGGTTGAAAATCTGAAAACCCTCACAGCTGCGAATTTAAACCGAAGAAATCAAGTAGGGGCCGGTACTTTTTTCTTGTCACTGTAGGTTCCCCATCTTCCTTTTCCATCTGTTTGTTTAGTTGTATTGATCCTTGGGATGAACATGTTATGGCTAAAGCTGAACTCTGCCAGACCTTCTCTGCAGTCGTCATTTGCCTGTGCAGCTATACCAATGCAGTTGGGTTCAGAGAGTAAAAACCTTTTAACACTTTAAAAAAAATGTTTGTGTGCGTCTGTGTATATAGTATTTTTTTATGTTCGGTGGAGTATTCTCATTCAATTCCTGCTTGTGATTCACTCCGTGGCCTGGAACAGATTATTTAAAACGTGCAACAGGTTTAAAAAAAAAAAAAAAAAAAATTATATATAGTAAATCAACAAACACTGTTGTACAAAAGTTTGCAGTCACTCAAATTGTAATATTTTTAAGTAGAAATTGATACTTTGAATTAAAATTAAAAAAAATATTTTTAAAAAGTCTAGCCAAGACCTTTCCTGTGTTGCTAATGCCCAGAGAAGGATTTACTATGAAACTAATGAAGCTTAAGCTCCAGGGCTTCAGAAGAGACTTTAGTCCCCACACCTTCAAAATTGTGTGCTCCTACTGTGTGAGGTTTTTTTTTTTTTTTTTTTTAATATTTATTGTATAGTATAATTCAATATTAAGTAGTTTTTTTTTTAATAAAACTTCTAAAAGTATCAAAAGAAACAATTTTTGCTGATCTATCATGGGGCGACCCACTGGTTATATTTTTGTAATCCATTTAACAGTACTTTCGTCTGTTCTAGCAAACGCATTTTTTTGGGATGATTCCAAACTTCTGAATAGTAGTGTATTTACAATGTCTGTCATTTGTAATGTATCCACATCTTGTATTTCACCTTGAATAATGATAATTTTAGACAGTACATACAATAACATCTTAGCCTGCTTGCCTGAATTTTGTTGCACCTTTGTAGTTGAGTCTTAGTGTGTTTGTGTATTTTTTGCCAAGCTGAGTTGTTACTTAATTCATAAAATTCACTCGTCCAGGCATTCTTCTATTGATAGAGAGCACTTTATTTGTAAATAGGGGGACAACTGGCTTTATGCAGAAGCTCAATAAATACATATCATAATATACAAATTACTAGGAGGGCAACCCCCATTTGCGGCCAGAATATTAGTAAAATCTGTAAATGTGCAAAAAAAATTATTTATAGTGTGTTTGCTCGCTAGCCTCCCTGGCCTGCACTACACGGCAGCTATTTCGCATCTCTGCTACTCTTGTTGTGAAAAGGGGGGCTGAACGCACCCCAAGGAGACGCGGTCACTCCTCCGAAACCCCTCTTAAATGGTGATACAATGGGAAACAAATAGTGTTGTGTGTGTGGTGTGTTTTTTTTAAACCTCCTCTTTGCTCGATCAGCTGCTGGTTTGCTGCTGCTGCATGCAGTGTGATCTGCAACTTGCACAGCACTTTGAGCATTTAAAAGCATGTACAGAAGCTGGCCTACTCCTTGTCTTTTATTTCTGGCCTCGGGCGTGGTTTAAATCTCTTGGCACAAAGTCTCATCTCACGGGAACCGAGTCATTGATATTTTTTAGTTTATAATTTTAAAACGGAATAAGAATCTGAAAATCTAACGACATCACATTAAAGTTCGATAAATTCTGAAGAGAATGATACCAAACATATATATATGTAGGTTTTAAAATAAGTCCAATTTTTAAAGCGTGGCCTCACAGGTGGCGCAGTGATAGTGCTGCTGCTTTGCAGTAAGGAGACTGTGAAAGATTGTGGGTTCGCTTCCCGGTTCCTCCCTGTGTGGATAGCGCTTTGAGTACTGAGAAAAGTGCTATATAAATGTAATGAATTATTATTAAAAACATCACATAAAATCGTTGCACTTTTAGGCTTGGGATTTTATATACTGTATATAGAGTAGATTTAAATAACTGAGCACCTATCAGATATACACCAGAATGACTAGAAACGTCTAAAGAGCAGTCCCAGTGAGGCACTATACAGGCACATTGCTGTTGGTGTAAATTAGCCCCATCACGTTTCTTGACACACTTCTGCTGAATGGTTTGTTGGCTGAAAGTCCCTTGTGTTGGTGTCGCAGAGGGAGGATGTGCAGAATCCTTCATTATGGCAGTCAGTTTTGTTTTCACTCTTCCCATTTCCTATTAAGCCTGCCTAATCCAATTCTTAGTTGAGGGGGGGTAGTGCCTAATTGGCAGCATTGAACACAAGGCCAGAGCCCAACCTAGATGTGGCTGCCTTGCATACTATTTCAGCAAGTTTACATTGTGGTTTCAGTCTTATTTATGAAAGTAGTTCATTACATCTTGCCTGAGGAAGGGGCCCGAGTTGCCTCGAAAGCTTGCATATTGTAATCTTTTTAGTTAGCCAATAAAAGGTGTCATTTTGCTTGATTTTTGTGAAAGTAGAAAATGTATATTGGAGCTACACTTAGTCACTCATTTTTATTTGGTTTTCTAGCATCAAGAATAAATCCTGATGCTTTACAGTAAGCAGAGCTATATTCCCATTCATACTTTAGTTTAAACTAAAGTGGAAAATCCAGCTTGGTTTTTAGTCTGTGGCTACTTGAATTTTTTTTTTTTTTTTTGTCTTTTAGTATGTGCTGTGGGCTTCATGTTGTCATTTTTAGTGACAGGGTCTATTAAAGCAGAAAGTTAGCAGCATAAATGTTAGCTCAGGCAAAGTAAGTTCTGCATTTCCATCCATTTTCTGTTCCTATTTTCCTAGTCTTTTTTTTTTTTTTTCCTTTTTTCTATAATGGTCTTTTGCCCTTTTTAACAGGTTTGTTTTTCCACTAATCTTCAAGATTAGCCTAAATGTAATCTTTCCCTTGACGCTGTGTTGCCGTCCTTCAGATATTAAACATGGAAATAGCAGCAAAGGTTCTTGACCTCCTTGGCACTGCAAGCTGCTGCTCAAATCCTGTCCTACCTGTTTCATTTACTGATTAGCTTGTGGATTCTGAGCCTGAAATGCAGTCGTTTCAAAGACTGCTAATTGATTTAGTCTTACGCCGGCTGGGTAATTAGGTTATGCAAATGACCCTTTTTCTGTTTATACACAAATCAGCCTCCTTAGTCTTGCGTTGCTTTTATTTTTTTAACTGCTTTACATTCATTAGTTGCACACCCAACTTGGGTTACTGGAGGATCTAAAAACTTAACTAGCAAATCTTCAACTTGGCAGGGCTGAATAGCCTTGGTCTGCTGTTACCTTTCTATCCCACCTAAGCTTATCCTGAAGTGTGAAACACTGGTGCTTGAAAGTGGGGTGGGGGGGCACACTGAATGGTGATTGGCTCAATGGAATTTCTGCAAGACCGCTCTTGCCCTGTTCAGAGTAAACATTCATTACAAATACCTGGCTGTCTCATTAGAGCCTCTGAGAAACTTTGCAACATCACTTCCCATGTTTACCCATAATCCCTGATCCCTTTTGAGGGCTTGTCCATCTTGGAGGAGCTAATTAGAAAGGACTAGATTTAAGGTCGTGTGTAGCCAAGCCTTGGCAAGAGCTGCAGTAGAACAGACACCCGTGGCTTATAGTTACATGCTGAGACATCGTGTTTTCTTAGCTTAATGTGTGTACTCATTTATCCGTTTTTAATAACCAATTTATATCAAGAATCACACTTGGGTTTTCCTCAGGATACTGAATGCTGAGGTGTTAACAAAGTTGTCTAAGGTGCTGAACTACATGTGACCTGAAAACACTCGTGACAAGACATTTGGATTCTTGACACCTTTGACTCTAGTCATGGGTTTATTGCCTTTACCGGGTATATATGAGGTAAGCCTCCTCTTTTGAAAGTCTGTTACCTAGTTACCCATAGTTCTCTAGGTGAAGAAAAACCTCTTAACGGTTCCGCAAAATTTTACCCTGAACAAATGAACCATTGTATCTAAGTGATCTTGTTGAACTCATTCCTTTCACACAAAGCCGTATTTGTATTTACAAGTTACTCCCTTTTCTTTTGAACACCATGTATATTATGATCCAAGTTTTATTATCTTTTTAGTTAGCCAATAAAAGGTGTCATTTTGCTTGGCTTTTCTCTATTATGATCCAAAACATTTTTGTCTTGTAACTGCCAGAAAATGTGCCCAACATATATACTGTAAATATTTACATTGATCAAGGTAAATTGCCATTGAATGTTTAATTCCCATGTAGTAAAATCCTAATTGACTTAATTTCTCGGATGGCACAAGGCACATAACTTGAGTTGACCAGATTTGTGAAAATGAATTTCGGCAGGGAAGATGGTGGCACAAATGAAGGGCACAGTTTGTTTTTCTGACAGGTCAGCCATTCTAGTGCAGTCACATGGCGCTTGAGTTTAGAGCCTTATTGTTTGACCAGGTTGAGCTAATTGACATCAATTGTTGGTGCACTGGATTAAGCTGGGTTGGTTATGGGTAGAATGGATGATGTACATTTGTCTTTTTAAACAGATTTTAGCAGATTTCAAGCAACTGATACTTTTCCTTGAGCTTGTGTCCATTTTACAAGCCCAGGTTGCCATTAGAATTGGTCAGTGGCATTTTATATTAAAATCTAGATTCTCTCAAGGTGCTTTACAGAGAACATGGTTACTGTAGGAATTAAACAATCTTTAGGCGAGTGCCATGTTTTTCTCGCACTTGCCTTTAATGTGCTTTAAGGGTTAGTGTGACATTGTCGCCTTGCCAAAGCACGTTGCAGGTTTCTCTGATGCTGGGGAGAATGAAGTAAGCTCCACAAAATGATCTTTATACTGTTGAAACATTTATAGATATTATAATATGTAGGAAAGGGTAGGTTGTCTTTTGGCCTTGGAACCCAAAGTAGTTTTTCTTTTCTTCCCCATACTTGCCAGAGTTCTTTTTCCTCTTCTTGGTGGCCATCTGACTACAGTATTTGTTTATTAGGGTGAACCTTTTACTTTGTCATTTTTTAGATGTTTTAGATTTTTTTTCTTTTTAATATACATTATTAAAATAAAGCACTTGAACTTACTATGTGCTGTATAAATATTAATTCGTTAATCTTGTTAAAGGAATGGTCTACTTTTATAATGTTACTAACTCCATGTAGTTGGAAGTCATGGCGAATATTTGTTGTTTTTCCAAGTAGAACAGAAACTCTATGATCAAACGGGCATGTGCTGATCAAAGTTGGACAATATCAGAGTATCAAACATCATTTTTTTTTTTTTTAATTGTATAGTGCCTTTCATATTCATCTATCATATATCCATCTCTCTCTCTCTCACTGTGCCTTTCATATCTATCTATCCATCCTTGTCACAAAGTCCACCTGTCACGTTCTGTAGTCGTATGCTCGCAATATGCACAACACGTGTATTTTCCTACTAAAATATTAAATATCTCTAGAAAATGAAAGTAGTCCACAAACCGCTCCTTCAGATTCATTGGTCACTTAGGGGGGTGCACTTTTGAATTGAAGACCAGACTCTTGACCATTGATTTAACAGGAAAAGGTCTTCAGTTTAAACGTGTGACCCCCATGGTAAGGAGTTTTTCAGTTTGTGGAGTGCTTTCATTTTCTGGAGGTATTTAATTTATAGCCAAAAAAGTGTTTTGCACATAGTGAGCAAATTATTACATGGCGTGTGAAGTATGCAACATGAATAATGTGTGTGGGGTGTTGGGTGTTTTTTTAAATATATATATCTTATGGTATTGTTTGCTGCTGTCCAGCATTGGTGACCATATGCTCCTGTTATAAATAGAAACTGTCCTTTCTCATTTAAACTTTTTTTCTCTGCAGTCACTACAAACTGCATCTGGTAAGTAACATACCAACAATGTAACTTTTTCGGGCTGAATATTCCTTTAACAGAAAGCTCTGAATGAAAATTTACTGTCAATGTTCTCCTCTCTAAAGGTTTGGCACTGTCTCACAGCAATCCCACTTGATCTTTCTGGTGACCCGCTCTTATTCTCAACTTGGGTTTTTGGTTCATGAACACCAAGTATGCCACTCTTACGTTAAGTGTAGCTTGGAAGTGTGAACCTTTCTTTTCCTTCATGACAGTTTTGTTTCCCATCCTTGCCACTTGTCCCTACTGTGAAACATCTGAGATGCAAGTTAGGAGTTTACGTGGTTTAAATATTTAAATTTGATAGATGACTGCTCCAACTAGCCTGACATGTATATTTGAAAATTTGACTTTTCTTTAAACCTTATCCCTATTTAAAAAAAACAGCAACAGGCAAAGACCAAAAACCAGGCCAGTTTAGTCATTCCCCAATATCAATAGCTTATGTCAGTAATGCTTTCAGTCAGCTGAAAATACAGTTCTGCGTTCAGAGACATATAAACATTGAAGAATTCACATTGTGCTTAAGGCTGAGTGAAGGATGAACTGGAAAGTGCCTGGAGGGCAGCAGCGTTCAGGAATTCCAGCTCACACAGGTAAGGTGTGCCATGTGACTAGTGCACTACTTCCTGCCTTCCCACCTCCTTCCTGATGAGAGCTGCTGAGCTCTTAACTCCAGCGACAGCCTGCACAACTGCCTGTCTGCGTAGGAGCTGTCATGAGCAGGAGCTGCTGTCGCCTCAGTCTGCCTCTTAACTTTGTGACTTTTGGATCTTGCTGCTGTTTTTCATTAAAACTGTAAGTAAAGGGTTTGCTTCATGTTTTAGTATTTTCCCCTCAGAGTGAGATTTTCTTTGAGGGACAGCTTTTTTTTTTTTTTCTTTTTTTTTTTTCTTCTCTTCTAACTTTGCAAGGCAGAAGTCCCGATCAGTACCAGGAAACATGCGGACTGCCAGGCCTGCAAAGCATAATTGGATTACAATCTTGTGTGTTTTTCTTACAGTATTGCTTATCGGGTTTATAGGGAGTTTGCAATGCAGAGACAAAGGTGTATAAATAAATTTCTCACTGTTTGCCAGTTGTGGCTGAATGAAAGTCTCACTCAAGTATAATTATTTTGTAAATATAGATCCTCTATATAATTACACAGAAGCTGGCTTCAGTCAAAATTGGTACAAAAGCAGCCCAGTCATCAGATTTGCAGGATATTTTATTACTCTAAGCTGACTCTAGTTAAAATGTAAACCAGAATTTGCTTTTCTACCTTTTCTGAAAGCACAAACGATTTTATCAGATTGCTAAAGATTCATTTGTTTTAACCTCTGCATGTTTGTCTTCCTGAGGTCTCTATTCATGCTGCTCGTTGCGAGTAGATTAGATATTTCTTTGGGACGCTTTTAATCTTTTAAACATGGTACTTATGCCAAAGTTGTCTGTAATAAAATTGAATGTACAGTGGAAAAAGTACAAAGTGTTGCGGTCGGTCTCACAGAAATTTTCCTCCCGGGTTCATTTCTGCCTGTTCCATCTGCTTGTCCTCGGCTTTTTTGCAAGTTTGCTTTCGGTGCTCAGAGTGTCTTCTATGATAGGTTGACTGTGACCTGCCACAATTTTATTTATTCTATCCTTGTGCTCAAGTTTGAGTTAGGTGTCCTCATGACCCAGTATCGATTTTTGTAGTGATTTAAGAAATGGGCAAATGAGTTGATCAGTGAATTGTTTTTTATCTTTTTACTACAACTGAATACATAATTTTCTTTAAAACCTCCTTAATCTAATTTAAGGTCACGATATGACCCAGTGTCTATCTTGGCCATCCTGAGCACAAACATAATCTACACAGAATTTAATTGCAGGCTCACTTGCACGTGGATACACTCGCCATCACACTTGCACAGTGTCAATTCAGAATTGTTTAACACAACTCACCCAGAAAATGAAGTGCAAACTGGACCGGTGAATTCAGATTCTGTAACTTGTAGGTATGTTCAGCAGGGTTTGATGCCCGGTATTATTGCGTTGGGCATCAAATACCCACAATCCTTAACTCTGTCTTAATATTTTTTTTACCTGTTTTGTGACATCAGTAAAGAGAATATTAAAGCCTTTTTTTTTTTTTTTTCTTTCATATAGCTATTGCCTTTTATGAATGTTCTCAAGGCTTTATTTTGAGAACTGATTTGTTATAGCTGTGATCTTATCACAGTTTACTAACAATCTGCTAATCTTCTCCTCCTTTGTATTCCAAGTCGTAGTCTTTACCTTTTCTCTGTGTATGTGTTTGTCTGGTAGTCTTTACCTTTTCTGTGTGTGTGTGTGTGTGTGTGTGTGTGTGTGTGTGTGTGTTTGTCTGGTTCCTTCAACCCTTTTGGAGAAGTGTTTATATAAAAATGCTTACTCGGCTAAGAAATGGATAATCCCTTCATTGCGTAGTGATTGCATCACAACTTGTAATTGATGGCCTGACTGTCCCCACCACAGAGTGGGAGGTTCAGTGTGGTTCTGGTGTGTTGACAGCGGCTTGAGGATGAAAGAAAGTGATAATGTGTGTCCTTCTGTGTTAACCCTGTGCAAACCCAAGTGAAACTGAGGACTTCTGGTATGTAGTGTGTCTGAAGCTTACAAGTACTGTACATATATTAAAGTCTTTGTCTGTGCTTTACCTGTAAATAGTACCATTTATCTACACATCATTTAAAAATAAATATAAATAAAAATAAGCAAATGATGAAAACGTGCCATTAAAAGTGGTCTTGGACATAGGCTACTGTCACTTGCACATTCTAATCCCAGTTGACTTTCACCATGTGCATGTTGACTGCAGACAGCTGAACATGCCTTCATATACCCTCCTCGATTATCTAAATGGGCGTCTTCCTCCAGAGGCAGTGAAGAGCTGTTAGTCCAGTGCAGGGCACAATCATTTGCACCCTCACAGCAGGCCAGCCTTGTTTCACAAATTATCTTAATGCCCAAGTTATACTCCTTAATCATGGCACCAGAGTGATGATGTGTGTGTGTGTGTGTGTGTGTGTGTGTGTGTGTGTGTGATGTTCACATATGTTCAGAATTTCACTGTTGTCTGTACAGATGACAATAATGGGGTGGAAATGGGAATACCCAGACACAACTTGTGCAGATAGCAGAGCCTACCTGACGACACCATACAGCAGCCCTTGGGCAGGGATTTGTTCCCCCAGCCCCTGTCCCCTGAAGCTCTGAGGCTGCCATCATACCGCCCAGGAGAAGAACGCTAGGATGACAGACTGGTATTTGAAATTTTAGTGTGAACGCAGATTTGCAACCGGGAAAAAATGGAAATGATCTTTGATCGAATAAAAAAAGATGGGTTGATAATGACCAAGGACAGGACATAAAATAGCAATCCCAGGACTCTCCATGAGGAGGGTGTCAAGTACAAAGGTTTCAAACCTCCTGGTAAGCAAACTCCTAGAGCCAAGCATGGAATAGTGCCATCCTTCACTCTCGGCTGCGGCTGCAGTTTTAGTATAGATGCCTACTAAACAAGTTGGTCTGCAAGTCTGTCCTGGATTAGCAGGGTGGTACTTTGGTGGGTACATTTTAAAGCTAGCTGTACTTTTTTTTTTTTTTTTTTTTTTTTGTTTGTTTGTTTGTTTAATTTACACTGGAAATTCAAGCTAAATTCCATCATAATGCTACATTGACAGTTTTGTATGTACATACCACAAAATGCAAAAACATCACTTCCCCATTTTTCTACAACTGTACATTCCATTGCTGACATCTAAGATCTGATTGTGTTTTACGCCGGTCACTTAAATTTTAACCTACCAAAATCCATGTCTCCACTCATTTACTTATATAATGTAAGCTTTAAGGTGGGACAGAAGCCCTGATGCGACTTGCACCCACTGGCTCAGTTTTTGGCCAAGCTAATTCATTAGATTGGATTAGAGATCTTTATTGTCACGTACACTGTAAGAGCATGGTGAAGTTCTTGTGCCACATTTGCATTGATGCATACATAAATATAGTAAAGAAATAAGTCGCAGAAGATAAATACAATAAATAGGAGTTTAGGTGGTACATTACAGCTACACAATTACCAGACGCTTGTTTATGGTGTGACGTGCAAACTGCATAAAGTCAGGGCAGGCTTGGGACTTGAGCACTGTTTACTGAAGCTGTGAGCTACGAAGCCATGTAGGTATGATCAAAGTTAGCAAATAGCTTTCAGGAGGGTAACACACTGTTACCAGCAATGTATGAAAAGCAGGCATTGTATAGAATGCTGAAAATTGGATGTCAAAGTATGAAACGATTAATATTTCACACATTTCCTAGGCATTCTATGCAGTACTGAAAGACAAAATATCGAATACTCCCGCTAATGATGTTTTTAATGTCACATGACTTTCAATGCTCGCCTCAGACGGAGAATTCCTCATTTGCATTTCAGTCTTTGTTCGGAAGTGACAAAATACGCTACGTTGAATTTGTTCAGCAAAGACTCTAGCCCTTACTGTGCTGTATGAAAATGGAAGAGCAAGGTGTAGTGTCTTGAGACGGAATCGTGGCATGTTGACATGCAACGACGATTCTACAATGAACAGTCTAAAGTGTGAGCCAATGCTGCAAAAAACTGTTTTCCTAACCAGAACTACTTACCAGAAGTTAGTGAGCGATGTGAAAAAGGCCAAGCTGACTACTAAGAAGGAGCCCATGGGACTATTGGCTGCTGAATCGCTATGATGTGATGTTAGTGGAAAACAAAAGTAAACTGAATTATCCTGTTAAAGAAGGCGTTAGTGCTATTAAGTTCTACATTATGGACTCTTGCACTCATTTGTGCGAAAGACAATTAAGTGCAATTTAAAATTTTTTTCCTTGTTGCAACAAGTAGGTTCATATTTTATTTTCTCTTGTTTTCCTCTAAGAAAGTCCTATACTTTTTTGTATGTTTCATTTTCATATACGTCTTTTCAATAAAAGCCTTTTCATGACTCTTTTTTAATACTTTGCCTAAATAGCATTTGTCATTCTATATAATGCCTAGGTATTATATACAATGCTTAGGGAAAGTGTGTGTATGTAATATAATATAAAGTGGGATACTTCGTAATTTGCCCAAAAACGCTAGGAATCCTATATATAGCCTATGCATTCTATACAATGCTTACTTTTCATACATGGCCGGTAACATGTTATCACATTCACCTAGGGAATGAGCCTTTTCGGTCTATGCAGAGCAGTTACAGTAAGGTATCAGTTAAGTTTATATGCAGAACATTAGAATGGGCCATTCAGCCCAACAAGCCTGTCCATCCTATTCTTATAGATTGCTTAAAGTAACCTCAATTTGAGATCTGAAGTTGCCTGAAGTCCTGCCCTCCTCCGCACTACTTGGTCATTTGTTCTATGCCTGTGGTTCTTTGCATGAAGAGAAAATGTCCAACGTTTGTACAAAATCTGCCCTCCAAGTTTCCATCTGTGGCCACTCGTTCTTGTGGCAAAATTTTATTTTAAAGTAACAACTGAGATTCACTATACAGATTTCCCTTAATCTTTTGGCTAAACTGAAAAGGTTCAACTCCCATCTTCTTATACCTCTTAGTTTTATGCTCATCACATGTTATCTTTATTGCCTTGAAGCCAGCTTAAACTTTTAACTGGAATTCTGTCATTGAAGTGGTTTAGTGGCCTCTGCTGGTCTGTTTGTGCATCTAAGAACATTTTGCTGATTTATTATATTTGTAGGGGGTCTCTTGTTTTTAATTTTTACTTTTTCTTTAACCCATGACCTACTGTTCAATCCTTGTCCAAAGCTGACTCCCCAACACACACTCTAATAAAGAACTCCATCTTGGAGGGAAATTATGATGGGTGAATTGCCATGATGTGGGATATCATTGAAAATATTCAGCTTAGCGTGTGTGGGACTGTTCTGTTGAGGATGGAAATGTTACTAGCCACAGTGCTACCCAGAGATGTTTCTAACAATAAGCTTATTGTAGTTAAATGGTGCAGTGGTTTGTGACACTTACACCTTCTGGGTTCAAATTTTGGCTCCGTTTTTGCAGGTGTGGACTTTGCATGTTCACCCCACGTCATTCTCTGGGCATGCTGGGTTTCCTTCCACATTCCAAAGCCATGCAGGTTTTGTTTATTAATTACTCCAAACTTGCAGATTGTGAGTATGCCCAGTAATTGTCTTAAGAGTGCCATGGCCCATTAGATGTTACCAAGTTAGGCTCCGGCCTACAGCCTCCTTCAACTTTGATTCAGTTGTTCCAGGACTGTTCTTATAATGCATGTTCTCCCCCTTCCAGTTTACAATCCGTGCCCATGACCATTTTAAAATTTTCAACAAGAGTGCCAACGTCTCGGGCATTGTCTGGTTTAAATAAAGTTTGAGTCGGCCGCTGACCTTCCATGTCTGATCATGCAGGTTGGGTGGGAGCACAGCTGCCGTCATGGAGGGGTGCATTTTTAGCTTGGTGTCACTTTTCACTCCTTTGTTGTTCGATAGCACTCCCGTGTTCTATTCACCAACAACTTCAACAACAATGGGGCTTGCGGCTCAACCCTTTTCACAAAGTAGACCTGGAAAAAAATCTGTGCAGGAGTAAAGCTCCATCTATGTCCTTACCGAAACCTCGGGCTGCTTGTGCCTGAAGGTTGCAGAGTGCAAGATAACAGCAAATTGCTGAGCATGCTTTATTTTTCCTACCCTTGCATTTCTTGCACATTTTTATTTTCCGTCTCTTCTCCTTGCTTGCTTGTCTGCTCAGTGTTTGCATCACAAGGCCAGTAGTAGAAGAGTAACTTCCTGCTGTTAGTGCCCTTCTAAAGTGTCTTTTCTTAATTTTTTTTTGTCTAATCTTTAGCTTCCTTCCCTCTGCTGTTACATATGTCCAATAAGACATCTCTGCTTCTTTCTTTAGTGAATAATGGGGCCCACTTAAACAGAAAGGAAACGGCACTGCAACTTATTGATGCACAAGGCTGCTAAACTTAGAATTTGTCAATGTGACTGGTTAAAGTGGAAATGTTAGTCCTGCAATAAAGATGACCTGGGCATGTTTGTCTCTAGCCTGCAGTGAGAAGTGACCTGTTCATTGCTGACCAAAAGTCTACAGCAGGGGTCCTCAATCGCAGTCGTGGAGGGCCGCAGTGGCTGCAGGTTTTCATTCTAACCCTTTTCCTAATCAGTGACAAGTTTTCACTGCTAATTAACTCTCTCTACCCTTCATTTTAATAGCCCTGTTCTTAAGGAGTCGGTGCTCTGAATTGATTCTTTTCATCATTAAATGGTAGCCAAACCAGAAATGAGGCATGAAACGAGCCAACAGATGACCAGCTAAATTGGGGCTTCAAACTCCAACCAGTTTCTTAATGAGAGAGCCAGTTCTTGCTGATGATTAAATTCATTATTTAATTGCACAGGTTGTTGTTGCTCTCATTCAGCTACAGCAGACATTTCCAAAACTGTTGATTTTCTGTTTTTTCTTAGAACACCGTCAAACTGTTTTCGTGACCTCCGATATCAGCCTTACTGAGACCTCTACCTTTATTTTCATATTGTGTGATGGACACAGGTTAGCTGGTCATGTGGCAGCTCGTTTTGTCTCGTTTGTTTGGCTGCTAATTAAGGAAAAACGACTAAGGGGCCCGAGTCAAGTTAATTAGCAGCCAATAAAAGTCCCTAATGAAGATTGGTTAGAAAGAAAACCTGTAACCACTGCGGCCCTCCAAGATAAGAGTTTGACACCCCTGGTCTACAGCATTGGACTGTAAGCCTCAGGGCTTCTGGTTCTTTACACTACTGGGCCTGCTTGTCCTGTTAATGTGTTTGGATTCAGTAAGCACTTCTCTAAAAGGGACTGGCAGATTGTGTCGCATATCTAACACCATAGCGGAAAAGCCACAGCCGCATTTCCTAAACTTTTTTTTTAAGGTGCGCACAAGAGTGTAGATTGTATCTTGGATGTGGCGAGTCCTTCAAAGATGCATAGAGTTGACAACTTTCAGTAAAACATTGTGCAGCATTGACGCAGATGGTCGGTTTCACTATTTTGTCCATATGGCATAGAAGGTGAGAGGTGAACCCATTGAGTCTGGGTAAAAATTGAGCAATGTCATGGTGGTGCCTGGTTTAACTTCTGCACAGATAGCACTGTTCAAATTGACTCAAAAACGTGTAATGCTGTCTCAGCCGGGGCTTGTGAGCCCTTTGATCTTGCAGGCCTGACAAATCACCCCAACAACCTTGGTGTAGATACGGCCTGGCTGTCCCTATGCACATTTTGGTTTAATATTCGTGTTGGAGCTTGCAGTCAAATGGTGGTGTGAAATGGAAGAAAACAAAAAATTTCTTTGTCCATCCATTTTCCAATCTGCTTACCCAGTGCTGAGTGTGGGAAGCTGTGGCAAGGAACATTGACACTCTCCATAGATCATTTGAAACCAGGTATCCTAGGGGAGCCATGCTAAAACACTGTGCCATCGGTACACGGTCATTACTGTGGTGGAAGTCCACACCCTGTGTGACAGGTTGACTAAATAATGGATCACTATTTGGCCATACTGTTCAAGGTGCCATACAAATCATCCGCTGCAATGTGTTGTGTGGCACACAGACTGTGGGGTAAGGGATTTTTGACTTGGCGTCCTTTGATTTTCTAAAAGACCTTCTGTGGACCTGACATTGGTCATCACTCTGCCATCCCCACAGATGATGAATCTTGAAGCAGTTTCCTGGGATGCCAGACAAGTCTCCTTTTTGTGTTTTTGGAGATCCACAGAATCATTAGGAAGAAAACTTCACTCTGTCTTTGCTCATCTTACCACAATTTAAATAAACCTTGGGACCGTGTGGGGAGTTTAGATCGCAGTAGATTTGCCGGTTTTTATGTGGAAAGAATTGGTGTTCTTGCTTCTGCTATTTTTTAAATATTACATGAAGCACATTCACGGTTTGTTAGTCTTCATCTCACGTGCCCCTTCCACACACACCCCCCCCCCCTATTATCCAGCGTACATCTAAAGAGGCATTTGATTTTCAATTAGCTCTATGGAAACGACTCTGGCTTTCAATTTCATGATCTATTGGGGGGAGAAAACTGCAATGGAAGTCACTCATAAATGTGTAATTAATCCTGATCGGTGTGGAGAAATCGACATCTGGGGGGGATTAATGTTCTTGCAGACGCACGTTTGGTAATGTGGCCTGGATCTCTAATTGTTAAATAGAACAATAAAGATTGGTTTTCTTTAACCCAGTTCCCCCCATTGGTTCTTTTTCTTTCATTCTTTGACTGCAGATGTTTTCTTGCCACTGTTCAGTGTTGTGGAGGTACAAAGGGGCACAGCATGTCCAGCCTGCATTATGGAGAAGTCACTGTTAGATTTGGGGGGGGGGGGGGACTTGCTGTGACCTGAAGTACAGGGTTAGGAAGATGCAGTGGGTTGCATTATTTTAAATCTGAGGTGCAGTTCACTTGTTAAATGATTGAATATCCCCAGCGTTTTTGAGGTTTCCTTCTCTCCTGCATGTCTTGAAGCCGCTGTTTTTGTCATTGTGTATTGGGAGTGTGACTGTATTTAAAACAAGTCCTAGCAAGCACCACTGCTTGGCGCACAATGCAAAACAAAGTGTTTTAAAATTGTACACATCAGAAGTGCACACGTTGAGTTGATAAGAGACATTGTGTATGTGTGTGTGAAATTATGAGTAGTAACAATGAAAATGTTCACCATCCCGAGGTGCTTACAGCAGGACTACTGCTCTTCAAAGGCATTTAGCTCTAAACAAAGCCAAAATGATGCTCCCTTTTCTCAGTTTAGTTACGAAAAAGGGATTTGACTTCCTAGACAAATATAACATCTGGCCGTTTTAACTTCTCAATTATTTAATGACATTAGCAGCTGAACTGTGCAGAAAGGAGGCCACATTGGCGTGATGTGATTATTTTGGGCCCATTAAGGCTAACTTGACAGCCTGAAGGTGCAGCTTCACTTTGGACCAGAAGGACAACATCCCATCTGCTTTTTGTCCTTCTGAAGCACCCATTGGTCCAGCAGGTGAAATGTGTCACTCACTGTCACTGTCTGTCTGCCTTACCCCACAGGTCTTCCAGAACAGATGAAACCAGCTAACTTTCTTTAATTCTATTTGAGAATTAGCAATTAGCTGGGGCTGAGACAACAGGATGAATGTGGTGGTGGGGGGTGGTGGTGGTTTCGCAGCTCTATTATCCTTTTTGCTCAAAGGGAATTAATTTGAATGAAAAAAAAAATGGAGGGGCGTGTCAATTTAGAAGGCATGTCCAAGACGCAGCCTATTGGGCAGAGTGAAGTCTGGGAGCTCCGCCTTCCGAAGCGACTTATTGGCAGCCATTGGAGGGGGTGGAAAGGGAATCTGAGAGGAGGAGGAGGGGCCAGCTTCAAATATTAAACAGAGCCCTGCTCCTTTTTTTTTTTTTTTTTTTTTTTTTTTTTAAGGATAGTATTGTACTTAGCTGCCTGCTTTGTAGTTTTGGAAGTGCTTTTAGTGAGAAGTGTTACACATCTCTTCTTTCTGTTTCTGTTGTGCCCTTTTAGGAGACGGACGCTTACAAGAGGAAGTTGAGAAAGTGCTGTGAACTGCCAGCAGCAGAGCAGAAGCCGGGCACCTCATTCTGTTTTATTTCCTTGTGGATTGTTGCCTCCAAAGACTGAATAGTAAGCATCTGCTGTTAACCTTTTGCGGTCTCGTTCTTTGAGACGAGTTGATATGGAATGTGACCCCTGACACTGTGTAGCTGGGTGCTTTTGGAATAAAAGTGATCAGTGCTGAAAAGGGAGTGGGGACAAAAGCCACAAAAAAGCTTTTGGTCTTCTCACTATGCCAGTAGAAACTCTGCAGGCTGACAGAATGGTCCGGCAAGTTTCATCCAGCGCAACCTTCACATCTGCCATGCCTTTCCGAATCCTCAACAAGGGGCCGGAATATTTCCGTCGACAGCCTGAGCCCAGCAGCAAGAAGCCCAGCGCAGTCGAGCGACTGGAGGCCGACAAGGCAAAGTATGTCAAGAGCCAGCAGGTTGTCTGCACCCGGCAGGAGCCTGTGAAACCGCCGGTGATTAAGAAACCCCTGACCCCTGCTATCCTGCAAAACACCCCCACCAGGAAAGCACCTCTGGCACTGCGAAGGGGGGAAGGACGAAAGAACATTCTTAATGTGGATATCTTGAATAATCTAATCAATATCTGCGACAGCCCCCTGTCCTCTCCCAAACTTGTGCCTGAAGGCGCTGCTGTCACAAAACCGCAGACGCCTAAATGGGAAAAGCAAATTTCTGCCGAGCAGCCCACAGGATATTCCAAACTTTCGGACAGCTGCAGCACCCTGTGCAAGAATGCACCCAGTTCGGTGACGGTGCGGAGAGTGGACGTTAAACCTCTGGTGACGCAACAGCCGAAACAGAAACCCCTGGTCTTCATCAGCCCCCCTCCGCCATCTCCTGCCATCACTAGGATTTCATCCACCAGTTCCAGAAGTTCCCGAAAGGGCACAGCAGAAAGTGGACGCAAGCAGCCCTCGTTGCACCGCTCCAAATCGGACTTGAGTGACAGGTACTCTCGGGCCACCGCTGACTTGGAGCGCTTCTTTAACTACTGTGGCTTAGACCCCCAGGAGATTGAGAACATTGGTGTCGAGCACTTTGTACGGGCCAGCTCGGATATTGTTTCCAACAAGTTTCCCAGTGTCAGCACACCCAGTTCGGAGTGCGGCCAATCCCAACAGAGCAACCACACGGAGGAGAAGTCCAATGAGCGTGTGCCCTATGGCATCTCCATCATTGAGAGGAATGCCCGGGTCATTAAGTGGCTATATGGAATCCGGCAAGCCAGGGATACGCAGAAGGTCTCCAATGTGTAGTTTGAATGGACAAAATGGCCACGCTCTTAAGTGACTTCCCATTGATCTGACTGCTTTCATTTTTATTTTGAAATGATTGACTTCTTAAAAAATGGGTTTGTTTCTTTTTTTTTTTTTCTCTCTTAATATAGTGCCCTTTAAATGAATGGGGGGGGGGGGGGGGGGGGGGGGAGTGTTAAGTGGCAAAAGTGAAAGAGGCTTTAAGGATGATCCACAAAAAGAGCTGAAAATGCAGATTACAATAGAAGTGCTGCAAATGAAATGTAATCAAGAGTCATCACTGGTCAATGCCACTGATGAACCTGACGTTTAATGTTTAGTTAGTCTAGCTTCAAAGCAAGTTGTAGTGGGGGGGGTTAAAGCCACGAAATGTCATGTATGTCTGCACCTTTTCATTTAGAGCAGTGAGGGGCTGGCAATTTTGTGTACTTTTGAGTGCAGATTGAATCCCCTTTCTTTCACTGTGGGGAGGTGTGGTTGCTCTTTGTGATGCTGTTAGTTTTGCTTCTTGTTCCCACTCGCCGGTGAGCTTTCACAAGGTGTCGCACGTTTTGGTTTAGGTAACAGCCTTGCCGGGAGCATATGGAAAATATGTGGAAAATGGCATTAGAGCGGTCACGCAAATTAATGAAAAGACAAAAAAGGAAGCTTGTCGTTGATTTTGACAGATTAAACGACTGTGATGGGACTGAATTCATAGCTTTTCCAGGCACTGAGGAGGTATGAATGGACTGTGAACAGATTGTTTGTCTGCTTTCCTGTGTTAGAATCGGACAGCTTTTAGGGCGCCTTTTGTGTCAGAGGAGTAGCAAAAGGCACCAGCAACCCCTCTCCCCCCCCCCCCCCCCCATCCACTTATGTAATCAGTTTTTGCACCACCACTACAGGTCAGGCCTCTTCATCTCGCACCAAAGATTCTACCGAATGCCTGGAGCACATATTGGTTACATCTGCTCTCCATTATTTATTTCATGTGTGTGTGCGTGTGTGTGGCACAGAGAGCAGTTTTTTGTTTAGCCAGACAGAAAGATGCAGATAAGATTGGGGGGGTTGGTTGGCACAGTATCTGGTAAATATTGAACAACACGTACGATTGGTTACGACTAGAAATGAAACACGACCTATTACACCCACTGCTTACTCACATCACTGGAAAGAACTGGTACTAATGGTACGAAATCCTGGAAAGTTTCAAGCTTTGTCGATTTGAAAGGGGGGGGGGGGGGGGGTCAGCCTAACCAGGTGCATGAATCAAACGTGACTTCACAATGTGGGCTGTGTTTCAAACATGTGGGTTTGTTGTCAAGTTAAACTCTGGTCCTGTCGAGCATTCTGGGGAAACTCCGCTCTTAGTGTATTAATGTCAATTTTGTGGTTTTTTTTTTTTTTTCTGGAATGAAAATGTACTTTTAAATGTAAAGTTGGGGAGGCAGGGGTATATCAAAGAACTATTTGAAATTTAAATAAGATTTTTTTCATTCATATTTATTAAGCCAGAGTAATATATGTGTTTCTAGACATAAACCGCTACCTGAAGAATATATGAAGTGAAGAGGGTGATAAAGGAGCAGAAGTTGAACGTTTAGGCAAAGGCCGACAATTGTTCCCACTGGTTTTTTGTTTTTTTTTACCTCCAGCTTTGTTCCTACTAATTATTTGTGTAGTCCAGTTGTTGTCATCTTTCCTTTTGTTCACTTAGTTTTATCATTTGTAACTAAACCTCATCACCCCTCAAATAGAAAGTGAAGCCAATCTAAAGGCTAAACGTACGCCTGCTTTGTGGAATTACCCACCGGTCACTTGACAAAAGGGCTCTTGTCTTCCATTGTGCTGACACTGTGGTTCTAATATTTATAAATATATATAATTAATTTTTTCCTTCAGCTCTGGGCTGATTGTGCAGCTTATATATCATGTTCGACAAAGTTCATAAGTGTACACGTGATTTTTTTTTTTTGTTTGTTTTGGAGCACTAAAAGAAGAGACGGACGAGGGAGCCGTTGGCTTTAAGTGCCACCCAGCCCAGCTGGTGGTGGTGGTGGGTGTGTACGTCTGTTGTGTAATTTTGCCTGGGCATCAGGAGGCAGCCGCCTTTGCCTTGAAAGGTTACACCTCAAGTGTGTTTCTCCGTGTGTGTTTTGTGCATTTGCTCCTTATTATTTTCAGTTTACATTAAACTGTCTACAAATTGATTTAAGACATTTCAGATCTGCACCGACATGAATGAAACGGCACATTTTTAATGTCCTCTTGTTCTTGTAGGGCATTTATAACACCAGCTTCATTTTGTGAAAAGAAGAAAATAATTAGTACTGTTTTTTTTTCTGTACTGTAAATATTTTTCATGGCAAAATAAATATACATTCCTAAAGTGGGGTGTGCTTTGTCCTTCTTGCTTTTTAAAGTTTGTGCTTTTAGGATGCCTGATTTTTCTTCCTCTTTCCAGTGAGTCGCCTGTGAGAGCGGCATAATGGACGTGCTACCCAACGCATTGGTTTGATTGTTGGCTCAGCCGGCTTCTGTGTTTACGTTTCATATCCTAAAGAGATGTGTGTGTGTGTTTAGGTTGGTAGATCGGATATTATTGGGTTTCCACTGACATTTGATTTCTCGTTCCAGGACTGTTCACCTTCAGCCAGTCCGCTTTAAACTCTGCCTCTGTTGTCAGAAGAGCTTTATGCTTAAAGGCAGACGATTCCACAATAACAACGGATTTAAAAACTTACTTACCTTTGTAAATTTAAATGACAGACTTTGCACGTGCAGCATCAAAAGCATTGAATGTTTTTATAAATCTGAAAGTGTGGATCTATTTGCTCACATCTCCCCTGTTCTTTCCCAGCTTCCATCAAGAATTAAATTCAGGATTCTTCAAAGCCCTACATAACCTCCCCAACATATGTTTATGTACACCATTAACTGAAGTTTCTGCCTTTGTATCCTTGTTTATTCATCTTGCATCCTAATAATGTCTGCTAAATATGGTCAAGTTCTCCGTTGTAATGCATTCTTGTGTATGTAGGTTTAAAAATCCACTGTAATAGCATTACTATTTTTTCTTTTTTTATTAAAGCATTGTAACATTCCATACAAACAACTCAAGCTTAACAAAACTAAATTCAACCCCCTACTTTTTGTTTAATAGCGCAAATCTGCTATCTTTCTCCCATCCCATATGATCTGTATTGTTCAGTCTTCAAATTCCCGGACTGACCTTGAAGCTGCACGTTGAAAACGCGCATCCCCACTTGCACCTCTGCACACGCGACACCACCTCTACTGCTGTACGTTAGGCGAGTCGGTGTGGCTGTACGGCGGACCAAGGAGTCTGCTTTCTGACCCTGTTCTGCCTGCTGTAACATCCCAAAGGTACAAATGTTAATGGAGGCTTCATCCACATTACTGCATTTTTTTTGTTTATAGACGCAGACTTTAGCTTCCATCTTTGCCTTTTGTACACGTTACCCTGATGTTTAACCCCAGAAAACAACAGATTTTTAAAACTCTTTCCCAAACTACAAGGGGGGACCCAAAAATAACCGGAAATAAATAAATAACCTAACAACAACAAAATTCCGGTTATTTTTGGGTCCCCCCTCGTATATTGCTCTGGAGAATGCCAGCTCAGCATTGCAGATGAGAAATTATTAAAGCAGACTGTAATTGGGCTATGATTGGTTCGTGCTTATCACATGGCCCTGCCCTGATTGGATCCCGCTTATTACATTTTCTCACACTGGTGTGTTACTCTCAATAACATTTTCACCTGATTGCCTGTCCTAACTTTATTTTTTTGTGTATTTGCCTTTGCTGTTCTCCATATGTAAATGCAAGCTGCAAGTGAATGTCTAGCATGGGGGATACTTCCTCTGCCGCTTTCCACCGATGGTGTGTTCGGTTGTTTTAGTGTGGGTGAAGATACTTTCAGGTACACTGTGAAAATGCTAGTGTGGACGGCTATAATTTCATGCAAACCTCCTAGTGTGGACTAAACCAGAGATGGCCCTTTGAAAGGGAGCAAGGTGGTATTAAATTGTCACGTCTGCCGGCGACAGTGAGATTGTCACTTGTGTGGTCTAACGGACATGCAAAACTTGAGATAAGTAAGGCAGTATTCAAATTAAGGACTTCATTTTGCTGATTAAAGAAAAGCATAACTTTTTTGTCAGTTACGAACCTTGTCACATAATGATTTTAAGTGGCAAAAATGAAAGGGGGGTTTAAGGCCTGGCTGATGAATGGGTGCTGATGATTGTGCCTTGTGCTGCCACCTTCTCTTAGTTATCCTCTTGGTTGTCATTGTGTTCTTGTGGGTTTTTTTTCTTCCTCCCACTTGTCAAGTTTTATGACTTTTTTATAAAATGTGTCCCGTGCTTTCAAGACGAGCCCCATGTATCCACCTGGGCTTTCTTCCTCTGGTAACCTAATGGTGAGGCTGTTAGAGGAATGGCCTCCGTATGGTGACACCCTTCTACTTTGTGTTGAGTGCTGCTGACACACACACTCGCGCACACACATCCCACTACTTACATCAGCTATCTTCTGCCCCCTGATGACAAGTCTGCCTGGTTTGGTTGCCAGTTGCTCCATGGTGAGAGGGCATGTTGGGGTGCTTGGCCACAGTCTTCCTTGTGTCCCTTTGTTCTTCTCTCTCTCTCTACCCCAAGTGCATTCACTGTGACCTGACGGAGCGTCCCCTGTGATTGTTGGCCTCCTGTGCAGCACTGGTTACTGCTTTCCGTTTTGATGTGGCTGGGCTCTCCTCCTGCAGTGAAAGAGGATGACAGATTAATAGATGGAAGTTCTCTGTGATTTGTCACCTTTTTTACTTTGTGTTTTTGCTCTGTGTACTTTAGATAGATAGATTTATGTACTGCTCTACCTTTTTTGCCTCCCAAGAAGCAGGTAAGACTGGTTCCTCCTGGCATTTCGAATTGTAACTTTGGCAGTTGCTGTTTTCACTTCTCCTTTGTGCAGAGTTATGTCCCCAATAAGAGTTAACCTGCAACTCCGAGCTGCAAAATGTAATTTTTAACTTGACAGAAGCACGTGAGGTGACATGAACCTGATCGAGAAGCCACGAGGCAGGCTTTGCCTGTTTGCCTCTACCAAGTGTAAACTCACAGCTGCATTCTTCCTAAAGTGTGAATTTTTAATTTAGTCGTGTAGGTGGGTTGCGGAAAGGAGGGGAGGGAAAAACATTTTTCATTTTTTTTTTGCCATCTGAAGCAATATCTGAAAGCTGCTTATGCCCGCTGCCCAGCTGCGACGGCGGAGCTGTCGAGCTCTTTCACTCGAAGGCTGATTTCCATTGTCGCCCAGGCACATTGGCCTACATTTTTCTTCTTGCTCAAAGTTGATTCTGGCTCACTATGGGCTGCTGGCCAAAATACTGTATATATTTATTTTTTTGGTGTATGCTTCTGGTAGGTAAAATGCTTGTTATGGGGTGCTTGGTGCTTCACAGCATTTAAACTCTGCTTCCTTTAAAAGTTGGATAATCAGAGGCACAAGAGCTCCTCTCACCCAATTCAAATCCCTGTCCCTGGAGAAAAGCTCAAAAGACTCCACACGGCACACTTTTTCAGTGGAAAGGCACAGAACCAAATCGGATAGACCCAAAGTGCTGCTGTAAGTGCGGTTTCATGTTTTATGCATCATGGTAATAAACGAGAGCAGCCCAGCATATCAAAAGACTCGTATATCACAGAGCTTTAGGAGCCTCTGCGATGTTCTCAGTGGAGTGTGAGGCTTTGTGTGTACCGGCTTTTAAGGGGAAAAAAATGGAGAGTTTTATAAATTGTGCATGAATCTGCCTCACGATTTGGTTCATTTTTAATTACGGCTTCAATGCCATCTGCAAGAACCCACTTTGGGAATGCAACCCATCCAATCTGCAATATCATGCATAGAAACGGGCAGTTGCTGCCCACCGAGAGGTTACGCTATCTGAAAGCTTGGGCTCACTATCATAAGCAGCAGCCAGGGCAACACTAGACATGCCCACCTCATCGGGTCTTCAGAACGTAAGCCAGACAACCAGGATACTTCAGCAAATGTCATGTTGAGGTGTGAAGCAAAAATTATCAAAGGTCCGGTGGAGGAAGAAACTAATGTTCAGTCAGTGAAAGTGGAATGTGTGGGCAAATACGACTTGCTGGTGCTCCTAGGAGGAGTTTGACAGTGACGACCACCACCAAATAAAGACCCACTCAGCGTAAAATGTCTTAGGAGGGCACATCACCGTAGAGCACGTGATGGTGGGGGATATTGGTAGTATTTGTGCACTGATATTCTGTACCAGCAGTGGGACATGATCCTTGTTTTGGGGGGGGGGGGATTTCCCAGCATACTGAGCAGTAAACACCTGTATATTATCTCTTCTTAACATTTCCGCAATCTTTTACATTTAATTATTAACTTGATTTAAATTTCATCCTAGCTGTGTCACCTGTCTAAGACCTGTTGAAATTTATGTACTCGTGTATCTTTTGGGGCTATACAAAAAAAAAATAAATAAATCACACAAGGAGTGCTGCAATGGGCTTTAAGAGGCCCAGTTTTTTTGACAGCCCCCCAGCCTTGACTCCATAAGAAGACAAAAAAAATAACTCCCAAAAGCAAAAATAAACGCCTGTAGGGGAAAAAAAATGAAGAAATCTTGCTACGTTGGGCATGCAGTGGGTGTCAAAAGGTAAATATGGAACACAAGTAGTCCTCTTCACAGATCTGTTAATATTGCCACCTTAGAAACACAACACAATACAATATTAATAGTACAAGCTACAATGCAAAAGGCAAGAGTATAGTCCTGGGGCCTCATGTATAAACGGTGCATACCCACAGAAATGTTGCGTAAGAACGTTTCCATGTTCAAATCGCGATGTATAAAACCTACACTTGGCGTAAAGCCACGCACTTTTCCACGGTACCTCATACCCTGTCGTACGCAAGTTCTCCGTTCGGTTTTGCAGACTGGCGGCACCCAGCGTCAAAGCAGTGCTACTGTTCCTGTGTGGTTACCCTTTCTTAGATCCACATCCACAAAGGTGGCTCAAGTGCTCCTTGTAGAACGGTTTGTACTTGCAAGTTACCGTGAGGTAATTGTACTTCTGATCCATATTACTAACCGAGAGTGGTAAACCGGATATGGAAGCAGGTACATGCCCGTGGACGCAGGAGACATAGTGCGCACGCGCCACACAAAGCCCCCCACCCCAGAGTGAAACGGGAGAGAAGTAATATGGAAGCAGGTACATGCCCATGGCGTCTGAAACCGTGGAAGCAAAACTGTCTCGGCTCCAAAACCAAACAGCTCGACAACTAACACAGCTACAACAACGAGCCCGCATTGACAGATATAATGAACGTGGACGCCTACAACGCGCGTCTCGAACTGCGGAGGCAAAGCAGGCACGAGTTCAAAACGAAAGAGCTCGAGTGACCGAGATACAAAGACGAGCCCGCCTGGATATCATTAATGAACGCAGGCGCCTACAACGCGCGTCTGAAATGCCACAAACCAGGCAGGCATGGCTCCAAAAAGAAAGAGCTCGACTGACCGAGATACAAAGTGAAACGGGAAACACTACGGAGTCCGCAGTGGTCCACAATGCACCGCATAATAGTACGGAAGGAGCTCCGTATTAACAGTGGGGGGCCCCAGAGTGACACGGGCGAACGCTCCGTATTAAACGTACGGCATTCTCACACGTCCAAACTATACAGCATAGGTGAATCGCATTACAGTGATGCATTATTGACAGTACAGTAAAGATCACAAACAAATGGAAATTATTACTCGAAAAAGGGAAAATATAATCAGGTGTCATTGAAACAAAAGCACGATAAAGCGAGGTCAGAAATAAAAGACTGAGTAGAAAACAAAGTAAAACGTCATACAGAGGTTAAAAAAGGGGGCCAAACACATGGAGAGCAGGTTGGAGATAATGAAAACTGGAATTCAAAAACTTCAAAAAAAACATAGGCACGAAACACATGCAGAGCAAGATACAGAATATGAAAGCAGAAAACGACAGTGTCAAAACAAAGAAAGTAAACATTGCATTAGCGCAAAGAAAGAGAAATTATTACTCGGAGAAATAACGAAATGTCGAATAGAGATCGAATATATGGACACAGGTGATATGTTAGAAGTATGTAAATATTGTAAGGCTTTGAAGTTTAAGTCAAGAGAATTTCAAAAACGGCGTTTACCTCGCATGCATTTATTGGTTACTTTGCAAAAAACATTAACTGCTGATGATGTGGATTGTTTTGTCTGTGCTGAAATTCTAAACAGAGAACCCTATCCTGAATGATTGGTACAAAGTCATTAAACACATCTCATGGACCTCATTTAATAGATTCAGCACATTGGGACTTGAAAGAGTCCAAATATGTTTACAGAGGTTCAGAAATAAAAGTGAAAATAATGAAATAGCAACAATTCAAAGAAACAAAACTCTTAAACGTGTGTATCTGGAAAAACAAAAACGGGGGTTGGCGAGCGAAGCGAGCAGGGGGCGAAGCCCCCTAGTACAGTTATAATATTGCACAACCTGAGCCACTTTATAAAGCGTGTATTTACATATGATGACGATATCATTTTTAAGATGAAATGCAGCAAAATATGTTGATTATATTATACAGATTTAACTCTAACTACATGGTGCGGCAGCGCAAACCTTTAGAATTGTTCTCTTGTTTACAATGTGTATGTATGTGTGTATTGTAATAAATACGCAAATTCTCATAAAGTTTTGGGGTTTCCACCCCATATACTGTACAGATTTCAAATCAAAACCAAAGAATACGGTCAGACATATGACATCCTATCATAACAGCAGACATTTTAGATCTGGTGAAGGGACAATTTATGGGGTGGGACTGGAAACTGATGAATGGAATGCTGGGAAGGAACAGTATGGGAGCCATGACGTCCTCAAGATGGGACCAGAGGAAGGGATGGAATGCAGAAGTGGTGGAGTGTGGTTTAGGGAACCTGGTGAAAGTTACGGCACCGCTGTGTCTGTCTTTCTGTAGGAATAAAAGCGAGAAAGGTTAGTACCCCGCCTTTGTCCCCTGGCACGATATGTTACATTGCTCGTCGGGTCTTTACTTGGCTCCCTATGTGCACGTGTGTGACGGTGTAATATATATACACACACATATATACAGTGGAACCTCGGTTCACGACCATAATTCGTTCCAAAACTTTGGTCGTGAACCGAAGCAATTTTCCCCCATAGGATTGTATGTAAATACAATGAATCCGTTCCAGACTGTACGAACTGTATGTAAATATTTTTTTAATTTTTAAGCACAAATATAGTTAAATATACCATAGAATGCACAGCGTAATAGTAAACTAAATGTAAAAACATTGAATAACACTGAGAAAACCTTGAACAACAGGGAAAACTAACACTGCAATAGTTCGCGCTATAGTGCTAGGAACCGCTCGCTAAACACACATTTTTTTTTAATGAGTTTTAAGCACAGGGGAAACAAATGAACATTTGAAAAATCCGTAATTTAATAAACCACCAAGAAAAGTAACATTGGAACAATGCACGCTACGAACCGATCGCTGTTCACAGAAGTGAGAACAAAAACAAGCCTTCTCTACCTTATGCGTCCCTCCCTCTCTCTCTCTCTCGAGAGAGAGAGAGAGCCTGGAGCGCCTGTGTGTGTGTCTCTCTAGTGCTCCTGTGTGTGTGTGCGCGCATCTGGCTCTCTCTCTCACTCCTGTGTGTGCGTGTCTGGCTCTCTCTCTCGCTCCTGTGTGTGCGCGTCTGGCTCTCTCTCTCGCTCCTGTGTGTGCGCGTCTGGTTCTCTCTCGTGCTGTGTGTGTGTGTGTGTGTGTGTGTGTGTGTGTGTCGCGCTCTCGCGCTCTCTCTCTTGCTCAGCTGCACAGGAAATGCACTGGGTGAGACTGAACATGTACAAACCGAAAGGGAACCTGGCTTGTTCGTATACCGAGTGTGTGGTCGTGAACCGAGGCAAAAGTTTGGCGAACTTTTTGGTCGTAAACCGATTTGTACATGCACCGAGACGTTCGTGGACCGAGGTTCCACTGTGTGTGTGTAATATATTTATTTATATTTATATTTATATATATTAAATAAATATATATTTATTTAATATATACAGTATATATATTTATTGTGTGTGTTTGTCTGTATTTATATATTTGCCTATTTATTTAAAGATCTTCTGAAAAAGCCAAAGTTCCCCCTGAACTCACACACACACAGTTCTATCTGGCTTATCTATTATAGTTGAACGTCTTTGGCATGTGGGATGAGACATGATGGAGTAAGTATATGCATACTTCAATTCTTGGTCCTGCTATTGTCTTGTCTGAACGCCACACTGGAGCCGTAAAGCATCCACACTGACTGCTATGCCACTAAATGTAGTTGGGTATGATAATTGTTAGGGGAATGGTATTAAAAGACGGGGACAATTTACGATCAGTTTCAATGCTTCAATCCAGGCACACAGTTTATAGCATCACTAGAGTAGCAGGGTGAGCCATAATGATGCCCCTGAGTGGAATCCCATTGGAGAGTCTTGAATGTTTACGATTGAACTCGTCAGACCAGAAGAGTTTTATAAGGAGGAGGGATATATACTTGGGATATATGGAGATGCGTGAAGCTTACTCCAAGGGGAAATACATATCTGTAAGGGCTTAATGTGGGCTGGGCGAACAAATACCGTATATACTCGCGGATGAGTCAGGACTTGATTTGACCGTATAATTTCTGGTGTTTTATAATGTTGGTCGTATGCGGGAAAACTCACGCTATTGCTCCAAGAGATTATGATATGCTAACACCCACCTGAGAGCGTAACCATGGAGTACGCTGCCTTTTTGTTTTCTATGTATTGTGCCTACGTGACCACACAGTAATACCCAAACTATTCTGAAGCAACGTTTGCACTGTGTTGTGTTTTTTTTTGGTATCTCACACCCTCCTACACCTTTATCGTAAGAGCATCTCTCATCTACGATGGAGCGTTCAATCTGAAGAAAATATGAAGCTGGTTTTAAATTAAAAGTCTTTGAAGTGGCAAAAGAAATCGGTAACTGGGCTGCTGCAACAAAATTCAATGTGTCTGAGAAACTGTGAGATTGGGGGAGGCAAGAAGATGTAAACAAAAAAAAATGTAAGCGTCGCGTTTTTGAACGGACATATAAGTTGGGGTCTGATTTTTATGATCAGTTTTTCTTGTTTCAAGACCCGACTTATACGCGAGTATATACGGTAACTTATTTTAAGTATTCTTTTTCTTAAATATTTGTTGCATAAAATTTTGTCTGTCTTTAAGTAGATTATGGCACCTATCTGAGGAAAATAATTCCATTAGATATAAAAACTAAGAAATTAGCATAACCAAATTTATAGTTTTTACAAGGTCAGGGAAATGCTTTCTGACGGTCCACTGACTCAAAATGAGTTATCAGAAAATATTATCTCCTGTGGTTTCTGAACCAAATTGTTCTAAAATGAGCTTTTTGTTTTTTATGAAAATGCTGTTACCCCCCCCGCCCCCCCCCCCCCCCACTTTTCAGCGGCTGCATGTAAACCAATGTTTCGCCCCTCGATCGTGTAAACGTTAGCCCCAGGGTTTGTTTTCATCCTACATAAGACAGTGACTACCAAATTGGGGCAAACAGCTGTACTCGGTCCTGCACAAGCGGTGTCCAGAAGAGCTTGTCAAAGCACCGAGCAAAGCCCATCTGGCATCCCGCAGTCCCAAGAGGCCTCGCCTGACGCGGCTCGTCAAACTGCTTTCCTGGCCTTGGGCTGTCCTCTGATGAGAGTCGCTTCATAGTCTGACTTCCAGCCATACTTGACATTGCTCTGCACAATTTAAGACGACATGGTGGGGAGCACAGCACCCACCGCCACCTTTTTCTGGTTAGTTGGAAATATTGATACCATTAAAACATCCTTTTTTTTTGTTCAGCTCATTGATTAAAACTGAAACAACTATGTTTCCGAGTGAGCTGCCAGGTAAGACTCGTGCAATTTGACGCTAGTTTAATTCATATACCGTCACACAAACTCCCACAATGCTGTGCAGTCTGTTAGGTTTAATCCCAGTGAAAGATGAATGCAAGCAGAGGGAAAGAAACGTTTGTTTCATGATGAGACGCTCCCAGTCCTGCTTTCACACATTTGCATGCAATTCCGACCTGTCGGCGGTCTCCCGCAGGCCATGTGGGTGATTCACGTTTTTCTCACTCCAGCATCCCTTGCTGTTGCATTATGTCATTAGCCTAACTTCATTCTTTGTAATGAATATTTTTTTATTTGACTTCAATAAGGAAAAACATTCTCTGAAAAATTAGGGTTTTGTAAGCAACACCCACCATGCAAAACTGCCCTGTCAAAGGGGTCTCTGAAGGTTGCTGTTGCTGGTGTTGACCAGTGAGAGAAGCCCAATGGACACAGGGAGCCTGAAAGTAGAGTGAGGAATTGGAGAAGAGAAGGATTAGGGTTAGTAGCACCATACGGACCCCTGGCCACGCAGCTCCCCACCTAACACACCACCGCTGCTGGCAGGTTCTCTACATTAGTCGTCCTCAAATTTTTGGTAGCACAGATCACCCTTCTCTAGAGTGTGAAAAAGGATTTCTGGTGATTTATGGAATCGTCCTGATTTGTTTATTTTATAATTACTTTGACATTTTTCTATGGTGTTGCATTTCTTTCTCAGTAACATTATCATGTGACATGAGACAAAACCAGGATCAAGAGTCGGGGTGTACCCAGTGCCTGTGTTAGGTTATTTTGAGCCCTAGGCCAAGCTTATTAGTGTGCCAACTCACTGTTCGGT
This sequence comes from Erpetoichthys calabaricus, assembly GCF_900747795.2. Classification (NCBI taxonomy): domain Eukaryota; kingdom Metazoa; phylum Chordata; class Cladistia; order Polypteriformes; family Polypteridae; genus Erpetoichthys; species Erpetoichthys calabaricus. Next base: position 152,824,108 of record NC_041403.2, read on the forward strand.
AACTAAATGTTAAATGTTAGTCTATCATATATCCTCCCTATGGCATTTGCCACTTGACATACAGGGCGGCCAGTCTGAGATCTCTTTTCTTCTAACACACTGGTCATCCCGCATGTACGATCAAACGTGCGAGCTACTGCAAAACTCCGGCTATCTAAGTGATCTAGTTAGCCTTCCAATTTCTATCGACTAAAGAAGGGATTTTAAAAGAAATGTGTTCGTGGGAGGGTGTGGGCTGGATGTGGAACTGGAACAGGATTTTTTTTCTCACAATGTCACAATCAAAGTGCGTTTGTCTGATCTGTCAATCTATCATTGCTGTTCCAAAGAAGGAAAATGTGGAAAGGCACTTTCAAACTGTTCATAAAAACTACAAAACTGACTTCCTTCCGAAAAGCAATCTGAGAAAGAGGAAGGAGAGGGAACTAAAATCGCAGTTAATCGGACAGCCGTCATTCTTCACTCGGCTGAATTCAAAAGCAAAGGCAGACACACCGATGCATCATTCCGGGTGAGTCACTCGATCATTAAGCATAACAAGTCCTTCCAAGATGGAGAGATGATAAGAGGCCTTTGTTGAGACAGATGGCTAGGGAGAAATTCCTGCTGAGATTTCAAGACCCCTGGCCGGAGAATAAGGAGTTTCTCCTTGTCATTAAACATGCAGAATACAAGCAACTTAATAACGATCAATGGCCGCTAGACCTGGCATTTTTTTTCCGATCTGACCAATATGTTGAATGAGCTTAATTTACAGCTGCAAGGAAAAGAGAAATCCATGGTCAATATGATTAGCTCAGTTAATGCTTTCAAACGAAAAATGCAACCTCTGTCCTCAAAGCTGCAGCGCCTTGATTTGGGGAACATCCAAAACCTCGCGTCAGAGCTGGAGACGCAATGGAAGGCGTGTGCGCAACTTGACAGCATACGCTACACAGAGCAGGTCGAAAATTGTCTGTCAGACTTTGACAGACGGTTTCAAGACTCAGCTTTACTTGAGCCAATCGCTACATTTAAGTGCTATCCATTTAGGGAAGATGTGGAGGGGGATTCACCCGCATCAAAAATTGCAACACTGTTTCACCTAAAACTCCTCTACAGTGGAGGGTGAGATTTTGACGCTACAGGATGACATTCAGCTGAAGTATGGGGCTCATGGACAGTTTTGGAACTTACTCACAGAGGAAAAGTACCCAAACATGAGGAAATGTGCTACCTCCTTGACTGCATTATTCAGCTCTACTTATTTATGCGAGTCAGCACATGAAGATAATTAAATCCAAATACTGTAGTGACCATAAATATATTGAATTGTTATTGTGCCTAAGGGTTATTCAGTCATGTAAGGTACAACAACATATATTTTATGTATAAAGTATACTCAGTGTGTGTATATGTATATATATATATATATATATATATATATATATATATATATATATACAGTGGTGTGAAAAACTATTTGCCCCCTTCCTGATTTCTTATTCTTTTGCATGTTTGTCACACAAAATGTTTCTGATCATCAAACACATTTAACCATTAGTCAAATATAACACAAGTAAACACAAAATGCAGTTTTTAAATGATGGTGTTTATTATTTAGGGAGAAAAAAAATCCAAACCTACATGGCCCTGTGTGAAAAAGTAATTGCCCCCTTGTTAAAAAATAACCTAACTGTGGTGTATCACACCTGAGTTCAATTTCCGTAGCCACCCCCAGGCCTGATTACTGCCACACCTGTTTCAATCAAGAAATCACTTAAATAGGAACTGCCTGACACAGAGAAGTAGACCAAAAGCACCTCAAAAGCTAGACATCATGCCAAGATCCAAAGAAATTCAGGAACAAATGAGAACAGAAGTAATTGAGATCTATCAGTCTGGTAAAGGTTATAAAGCCATTTCTAAAGCTTTGGGACTCCAGCGAACCACAGTGAGAGCCATTATCCACAAATGGCAAAAACATGGAACAGTGGTGAACCTTCCCAGGAGTTGCCGGCCGACCAAAATTACCCCAAGAGCGCAGAGACGACTCATCCGAGAGGTCACAAAAGACCCCAGGACAACGTCTAAAGAACTGCAGGCCTCACTTGCCTCAATTAAGGTCAGTGTTCACGACTCCACCATAAGAAAGAGACTGGGCAAAAATGGCCTGCATGGCAGATTTCCAAGACGCAAACCACTGTTTAGCAAAAAGAACATTAGGGCTCGTCTCAATTTTGCTAAGAAACATCTCAATGATTGCCAAGACTTTTGGTAAAATACCTTGTGGACTGATGAGTCAAAAGTTGAACTTTTTGGAAGGCAAATGTCCCGTTACATCTGGCGTAAAAGGAACACAGCATTTCAGAAAAAGAACATCATACCAACAGTAAAATATGGTGGTGGTAGTGTGATGGTCTGGGGTTGTTTTGCTGCTTCAGGACCTGTAAGGCTTGCTGTGATAGATGGAACCATGAATTCTACTGTCTACCAAAAAATCCTGAAGGAGAATGTCCGGCCATCTGTTCGTCAACTCAAGCTGAAGCGATCTTGGGTGCTGCAACAGGACAATGACCCAAAACACACCAGCAAATCCACCTCTGAATGGCTGAAGAAAAACAAAATGAAGACTGGAGTGGCCTAGTCAAAGTCCTGACCTGAATCCAATTGAGATGCTATGGCATGACCTTAAAAAGGCGGTTCATGCTAGAAAACCCTCAAATAAAGCTGAATTACAACAATTTTGCAAAGATGAGTGGGCCAAAATTCCTCCAGAGCGCTGTAAAAGACTCATTGCAAGTTATCGCAAACGCTTGATTGCAGTTATTGCTGCTAAGGGTGGCCCAACCAGTTATTAGGTTCAGGGGGGCAATTACTTTTTCACACAGGGCCATGTAGGTTTGGATTTTTTTTTTCTCCCTAAATAATAAAAACCACCATTTACAAACTGCATTTTGTGTTTACTTGTGTTATATTTGACTAATGGTTAAATGTGTTTGATGATCAGAAACATTTTGTGTGACAAACATGCAAAAGAATAAGAAATCAGGAAGGGGGCAAATAGTTTTTCACACCACTGTATATATATAATATAGCATTTTTAGTGTAGGTAGATCATTTCAACCTGGTCATTTTAAAAGTAGCTCGCAAGCCGTAAATAGCGTGGGCATCCCAGCTCTATGCAATTATTAAAGAGTGATAGCATAATTTGGAATTTTTTTTTTTTTCTTGTAGTGTAGTGCTACTTTATGAAGTGGTTATTTCCAAAATATGATTTCCAAATTCCAGACTCTGGATGCATTTCATTTGAGTTTTTGGGTTTTGTTTATATATCTATACTTATGTATGTATGTGTGTGTATGTATGTATGTATGTATGTATATATGAATGTGTGTGTGTGTGTATATATAGATAATCTCTTATAAAAGAAAATCTTGAGACAAGACTATTGCCAAGAGATTTTTTCAAGTCCCGCCCAACTCTCAACCATTTCAAGTTAACGGCCCACGCCCGCGGTCCTCTCACCTCTCATTTGTGTGAATGCTTTTGTCAGACACAGTTCCTGCACTCTCCGCTCTTACTTATTTTTACATTTTCCTCACTTTAAGTTCCCAATTAAAGACTTCTTATGTCCAAATTTTATTGATGAATTTCATCCCAAATTGTTATCAACAGAAGAAATGAGTACAGGGACAATCCTAGCACAGAGAAATGATGAACTCAAGCAAATTAACGAGAAAATTGTTGATAGTTTACACAGCAAATTGGTTAAATGCGTATCAATAGACTATACTGAAACAGTTGGTTGTGATGGTGCGAGGATGAAAACATCAACTTACAATATCACGAAGAATATCTACAACCATTAACACCATCCGGTCTTCCACCACACAAATTACTGTTGAAAGAAGGATGTATCGTAATGTTATTGCGTAATTTATGTCCGTGATTGGCTATGCAATTGGACAAGATTAGTTGTATTCAAAATTGGTCAAACAATTCTGACATTTAAATTTTAACAGGCGACAAGAAAGGTAATGTTGTACATCATCCACGGATAACATTAGACACCAAAGGAGATCTGGATATGCCATTTGTATTAAAACTTGTACAGTTTCCCATTAGAATAGCTTTTGCTATGACAATTAACAAATCACAGAGACAAACATTCAAAAAAGTCGGTTTATATTTTAGAGAGAAAGAAACGATACTCACTCATGGGCAGTTATACATTGTGTTGTCACGATGTAAGTCCAAACATGGAATCATATATTGAATGCTATATTGACGAAAAGTTAATTAAAAAAATTGTTTTTACTTAAGTTTTACAGTAAAAGTGTAAGTTTAAAAAGTATTTGCGTGTTAATTTCAAAGCCAAACGGAACAAAAACGTATAATGCAACAAATGCCTCTAACGCAACATGAAACATGATTTTCTTTCAATATTACGTTTTACTATTTTTTTACTATAGTTAATTACTTGCTGTAATGTAAAATAGGTTAACAATCTGTTTAAATTATACATACGCGAGAGGCAGAGCTGTGAAGTGGCTAATGCATAGCGCCCGCCTGGGGGTTGGCGAGCAAAGTGAGCAGGGTTGTTGCCACAATGTGATGTCATTTCTAGGTGTACGCAGTGTGTCTCTTCACGGTGGCCATTTCTAATAGAATGATTGGTACTAAGGTGGATCGAACCATGCTCAAAATAAGAGAAGGGAATTTGTTTGGTTAGTTCATGGCTACAATATTTTTTTCCAGCAGTTTCCCAGTCATAGACTTGACGTAGATGCATTCCAGTTAGTCAGTGTCCACTGCAGTGCACTCCCGTGAACCAGCTAGTTTGGAAACTGTTTCGACAAAATCAAAGCGGCTTAATTTAGTCTTAAATTGTAGGAGCAGACGCATGAGTGTGTCAAAGTTGAGAACCCAAAAAGGCTCACGCAGAAGTTGTAAAAGATCAGTCTTTTAATGATAAATTTGAATAGAATGTCACTTTCACACAGATAATGGAAGATTCCGTCTAACCCGCTCGAAGCTAGAAATTTAATGGAATGTTCTTAATGCCCTTCTGTATTTCTGTCTTTAGACACTGGAATGAGCTCAGATTGATTTAAGATCGCTTGAAAGAAACTTGAACTGTTCGAGGCCTTGGGGGCATATAGTTCTCTGACCATACATTCATACTTGTGTCAAACGTAAGTCCTTGTGTAGGTAATAACAGAGAAAATTTTAAGAAATGTAACCTAGACGCTTAATCCTTAAGTGGAACTTTATGGACATGAACCTTTTTCTTTTTGTGTGTGTTATTAACTTTATTTTTTGTGTAAACTGTTTTTGTTTTTAATTTCAGTACAGCTTTTAAGTTTTTCTTGTTCTGTAGACTTTTTTTTTGTACAACAAGTCATACTAACTGCCAGGAAGCCTGTCTGGTAGCTGCGTTTTAAAACCTAGGTGAAAACTCTCCGTAAATGCAGCTACAGAATTGCCAACAAAGCTTTGTGTTATAAAGCACATTTAACACAATTTCATGTTGACCAAAGTGCTTTACAATAAAAAAAAAAAAACACTCTGTAAAAACACAGCTTCAAAAGCTAAAAGCAAATAAATGTAAATACAACCAAATAAATACAATTTATATATATTAGTATTGTGTCATTTAACAAGTTTATAAAATAAGCCCTTTGCTAGGAGCCAAATGCCAGAGAATAATGTTGTTCATTGTGATTTTAAAACTATTAATCACAGCAGCAGCTCTTATTTCGTATGGTGGAGCATTCCAAAGCCTCGGGGCCTCGGCTGCAAAAACACTGTCACCCGTAAGCTTCCAACATGTCTGCAGAACAGATAATATGTAATCCGAAGACGTGAGTGCTCTGATTGTAAATATGGAGTAAGAAGTTCAATATAGATAGATACTTTATTAATCCCAAGGGAAAATTCATATATGAAGGAGCAGATCCACGCTGTGCTGTAAACAGAATGTCCTTACAATTCATCCTATCCTATAGTGCAAGGAAGCCAAAGCAGGTGAATTACCGTATATACTCGCGTATAACTCGGGTCTTGAAACCGAAAAATTGATCACAAAATCAGACCCGACTTATACACCCGTTCAAAAATACGACACTTTTTTGTGTTTTCTTGCCTCCTCCAATCTTGCACCAGTTTCTCAGACACATCGAATTTTGTTGCAGCAGTGCAGTTCCCAATTTCTTTCGCCACTTCAATGACTTTCAATTTAAAACCAGCTTCAAATTTTCTTCAGATCGAACGCTCCATCGTAGATAAGGGATGCTCTTACGATAAAGGTATATGAGGGTGTGAGATACAAAAAACACAAATCAGTGCAAATGTCGCTTCGGAATAGTTTTACCGTGTGGTCACGTAGGCACAATACATAGAACAAAAATGCTGTGTTTCTCCTTGGTTACTCTCTGAGCTGGGCATTAGCATATCGTAATCTCTTGGACCAACAGCGTGAGTTTTCCACGTTCGACTTCTACGATCGACATTATAGAATACCAGAAATTATACGGTAAAATCAAGCCCCGACTTATCTGCGGGAGAACTTAAATGTGAGTACCTGTATCGTTTTTGTGCCAGTTAACACCATTGCAGCCACATTTAGAACCAACTGGAGACTGATCACAGATGATCAACAGACACCAGCATGAAGAGAATTGTGGTAATCAAGACATCAGGAGACCGAAGTATGAAGTTTTTGCAGGACATTGTTACAAATGGCTCAACTTGTGTAGTAGCCCTAATTTGAAAAAAGCAGATCTTTACCACGGCATTCATCTATTTATCAAATTTAAGTTCTGTATCAAAAATCGCACCGTTTTTTTAACGTGAGACCTAATATATGGAGTCTCTGATCCCAGATTGTGTTATAACATTAGTCGATGTTGAAGGACCAAGTAGAATATGCCCTGCCTTGGAATGAGACCATGGAATGAGCTCAGATTAAAATAAGACCGCTTGAAAGTAACTTGAACTGTTCATGTAACCGGAGAAGATTTGCTACCATCCATCATTTTAACTGCTTGATGGCTAGATATGTTTTCCACAAAACTAAGTTTTGTGAAAAGCACATGAAGCGCCCATAAACAAATATAAAACGTCTTTTGCTGTGTGCTGTGACTGCTGTCAGTGCCTTTTTGGCGTCTCTGGCGGCTGTTCAGGGGCAGCTCGATGGCCAGCAGGAATGCGTGGCGGGTCAGCTGCCTGGCTGTCTTCTCACGGCGGTGAAGGTCGCAGTGTGACGCAAGCTGGTTTGTACCTCTTGCCATTGTAAGGTGGCGACCCTCCCGGGCGAACGTGTTCAGCACCTCTTCATCTCCTGATCACTTCCATCAAAATCGGAGTCCAATACAGCAATAATACGGAAAACGTCGTCCACGTGGTATTTTGCTTTGCGCATTCGCTTTGGTCTCTCGCCAGATGTTGATGCCATTTTAGAGGTTGTTTGCTCTTCGCTATTCATGCACGTTCAGGGAATCGAGGTCAAATCAATGAACCTACGACACAAAATATGCAGAAAGTGACAGAGGTCTTTCTGAATTCACTGCGCCAGCCCGGTTTATGTCCCCTTCTAGGACTTGATTTGACGTGCGTCTTTAGCGTAAGAAGGTCAGATTTCAAAGCTGAGCTCCCTTTGAGACATCGAAGGTGGTTTGCAAATCGCACTGCAAGGGTGAAAGCGAGCGCTTAGGCCAGGGGACCTTTCTGAAGGAGACGAGCAGTCATGTAGAGCATTACAAGTATGTTCATAATGTAAATTTAATTGGTTTATTTGGAACTAGCAAAATAATTTGTCTAGCAGCAGATTCTCTTCTGTAGAAGGCAGTCTGGGCCTGGTGATTTACATTCCAAGCCATCCTCCTTCTGGTACAAAAGGTTTCTCCACCATGGCAACAGCAGCTACTCTCCTGTACAGCGCCACGTGCGGCCCTCTAAATTGGCCGATTAATTGCTAATTCCTCTGTGACACCGGGGCACTCCGAGGCTAGTGTCACATTTTGAAATTGTGCTAAGCTCTCCCTGGTGTTTTGCATTTGGCATCCGCACAGCGTGGCCCGCTTGCCAACTTTCTGCTCCAGCAGTTTGGTGACCCATTTCTCATCCTTAGGCCTTGTAATTCTCCACGAGGAAGGCAGAAAAGCTGAATTGAGGCTGTATATCAAATTTTGGGAGGTGGGGGGGGATGGTGTAAATTCAGTGGTGTTCCTCCCTGGCTACGTTAGGACCGTGGCACTTCATCACAACTGTGATTGGACAAAAAAGCAGCGCGAATGCTTAGTCAGTGTGCTATGCTATGAAATGTGTGAGGGACAGCCGGGTTTATTACCTGGTCGGGATGCCTCCTTAATAGAAGGACAGAGGGAGATGGCTTATGAAGTTTGGCAGCCCCCTGGGGTGCCACGGTGCCTCGGATTCCTACAGGGCTGTATGGTGAATTGATACTTGTCAGCTCAGCCCTGTTGGGTTCTGGGGGGTGCCACGGGAACTGTTCAGCCCTTTTTATATAGGGCTCCCGGGCCACAATTGTGTGACCCCGGAAAGTACTTCTGGGATTCTGAACATAAGGAGCCACCTGCCTGCATTCAGGCAGCCAGAGTTGGGAGGAAGAGGGACGAAGCCTACCAGGAGGAGTGGAGGCAGACTGAAAGAAAGAGACGGACAGAAGAGGTGCTGTGTGTTTATAGTGTTGGGTTATATTGCGCTTGGTGCTGGTGGGAAACGGGTGGAAAACGTTTCCCACTGAATAAAATACTTTTATTTTATTGTACTTGTGTGTGTTGTGTTGAGTGGTCACAAGCATTTTATCATTTAGTACAAGTGCCACACGACAGTTTATTTATTCTGACTTCCCAGCATTCAAGAAGTCAATGAGTGACTTGAACTCTGTCAAAAAAAACAGTTTGATCACTGATGGTCTGAGCTAAGGCAGCAGTAGTCGAGTGGCCGGGTGACGGACTCGTTTAGTGTTTCTCAAAACATCCCACACTGACTGTGAGCTCCCTGGTCTGGGCGCCGTTTGTGTGGAGTTTGTGATTTTGAGCTTAATATTGCCTGCATGCACAGACGGGGTAGCGATGGCGCACATTATTGTTCTGATTCAGCTGAATGTGAAGACCATTTTCTTGGTCTTTATCTCTTCAGACATTTATGACACGACAGTGACGGATATTTCGAATGTAACTCCTGTCTCTCTCACTACTAACAAAAGTGTCGATGGGCCACTCACAATTTTTACACTTTCTGCTTGTGCTCCTCTTTTTTTTTACATTACTGGGGTGCCCCCAATAAAGATTTATAGATCACTGTGGCTTCACTTTCAAGTGTTTTGCTTAATTATTATGTCACTTCTTACAACTGATTTTTAAAATTTTACATGAGTGCCATTTTGAATACCACATTCAGTTAGCTGTGTTCCCTGGCTTCGCCTGTTGAAATTCCCTAAGACAATGGGCCTCGGTTATAGTGTGGCATAGAGTAGGCATCGAATCAAGGGACCCGCTTCAGCTGACAGAAGGCATTGCAACATCTCCAGGTTCCATCAGGCTTAGGGACTTATTCTATCTGTCCTTCAGATGTACGGTAGTTGAGTACTTTTCTGTATACATTTGTAGTTTTCTTTACCGGAGCTAATACTAATACAGTAGAACCCTGATTATCCAAAGTTCTGCATTATCCGAGACAGACCTGCAAGTGTGACGCACTAATTTTCTTATAATTCATAAAAGCTTTGCCATGAATACTATACCTTTAACCTTAACTGTGCTGAGTGAGCAGTCGATGAGTGGGTGACTATGGGAATGTGGCCGTGACTCGCCTGACCCTCGGCTATTGTCTGTATGTCACCAGCGTTTACAATGTACACATTCTCTACTGTTGTGTTCGCCTAGGATTTTTGTGTTTATACATTTCAAAGCGTGGTGGTGAAGTGCAAACTCACATTCTCTGGTTCAAAGCAAGCACTTTGCGGCGTAAGCTAAATGGAGGGCTCCATCCATCAGTCGTGCAGCGCCCATCTCTGACCACTGTAAGCGGTGCATTTCCCTGATAACGTCAGCTTAATCTCCCTCTCTGTGTCAGCCCCCACCTTCTCTGAGCAGTGTCCACTACACTCCACCCGTCCATAGTGCAAATCCCACCCATGCCGACATCTGAGTTGCTGTGGACTCTCACCATGAAGCATCTCAGTTTGAAGATTTGTGCGGTGGTGAGCTGTGAACTTGCGTTCAAACTGTTTTTTCCAGTGAATCTCCTGCATTCACCCGTAACCTGTGCAACCAACTTAGATTAGATTTTTCCCAGTGCCTCATGATACTTTTTGAGGCCAATGTGATATCACAGAGCTGTAGCAACCATGTTAGATGGGGATATCACTACACAATCTGCGCTAGCTACTCGGTTTGTGTTGCACATACTTGGAACATTCATACATGTGTGCTGTAAGCGACCCCACCTCACACATTTCGTCACCATTCGACCTGCTTCACACATGCATGAATAATTTAGGGTGTATACTCGCATGCATGATGACACTACACAATTGGTACTGCGGCCAAATTTGCACCCAGCATTCATTTAAATTAACCTGCAGCATTTTTATTTGAGATGTAGATTAGCTGACCATAATGAGACTTTTATAAAAAAATACTTTTCTGTTCTACATAGATGCATTGTGCATTGTGTCTCCACTGTTAGATTAAGCATGTTACACTTCATGTTAGCACAGATCAGGTAGTAACAGGAACAGCCCCCTTAGTGTTAAACTCTGATCCATTGCATCACCAGCTTTATGGGTATTTGTCAGTCAGGAGATGCACTGCGATATAAAATACTCGGAGTATTGTGGACTTGACGCGTCACATTTTTGGCCACAATATTTGGTCCAGCAAAGTTTGCAGACACTTCTCTAGCCCTCAGGAATATTTGATAGACAATTGCACCATTATAATCCATTCTAAACTAGTTTAGTGTCTCCTCCTTTGCCTTAAATTCATCATTTCTTCTTTTGGTTCATCCCATTTAAGGGTCACCACGGCAGATCATCAGTCTCCATCAATCTGTCTTTTACATTTTCTGCCACACCAACTGCCTTCATGTCCTTCCTCCCTCATCTTTTCCTCTTGCCTTGCAGTTCCATCCTCAACATTATTTTCCCGATGTACCCTTCATCTCTCCCCTGCATGTGCCCAAACCGTCTCAGTTCAGCCTCTCTTACTTGGTCACCAAAGTGTTGTACCCGTATTTGTCCTTCTAATATAACTGTTCCTAATCCTGCCTGCCCACGTTAGTCTGAGCGAAAATTGTAACATCTTCAACTCTGCCTCCTGTCTCTTCGTCACTGCCACTGTCTCCAAACCACACAACATAGCGGGTGTCACTACCGTTATACTACTTCCCTTTCACTCTTGCAGGTTCTCTTCTATCACAAATCACTCCTGCCTCCCTTCTCCTCCCTGCCTGCACTCTCCATTGTTTTGGACTGTTGAACCCAAGTATTTAAATTTGTCTACCTTCACCACCTCCACTCCTTGCAGTTGTACCCTTCTGCCACATTCACGCTCATGTACTCCATGTTTCTCCACTGCGTACCTCCACCTCTCCAGGTTCACCTCAACCTGCTGTCTACTCTCACTCCAGATCACAATGTCGTCCATGAACATTACAGTCCACAGAGACTGCTCTTTGATCTCATGTGCCAACCTGTCCATCACCATTGCAAACCAGAAAGGGCCCGGAGCCGCTCCTTCATGTAATCCACTATCCCCTTGACCCAGGCTGTCATTCTTACTGCACCCCACTGTCCTCATACATGTCCTGCACCACCCTCACATACTTCTCTGTTACTCCGGACATCTTCACGTAATACCATAACTCCTCAATTGACTTAATGGTATTTTACCAAAATTCTCAAACATTTCCGCATTTTGCCATATTTAAGGTAACGTAAATTCAGCAGGGTTTACTCCTCACAGCCGCTAATGAAGTGGACTATAACAAGCATGCTTAATAAATACGATACTGGAAGTCTGTACCTATCAAATCCAGCAAAACTCTCTCAGCTTGTGACATGGCCACCATCTCTGAGGACTTGAAATGCTCTTGCATGTGTTAATTTATCTAAACCTGTGTACACAGATGGTTTGACTGGTGAGAGTAGAGCTGTGTCCATGATTTTTACTATTCTTTTCTTTCTGTGTGTGTTTTCTTATGAGCGCTGCCAGTTTGTGTATTTGTTTCTATGGGTGCCACCATTTTGGAGCTCTTGGGTGCTGTTTTGCATGGTTAGTAGGCATGGCCATAGGCCAGGCCTTAGGGTTGCCATGAGTTGGTTGGGGTGCCCCTAATCACCCCCCCCCATTATTCCCCACTCTTTGATATCCCATACGGCTACGAGTGTGCAGTGCACTTTAATCTTCAAGAGTATTTTTTTGATTGAATCGATGAATCAGGGGAGTTTTTACCCACCATTGCCCAGGTGTGTAATGTTCACTTGACCCCAGCCCTGCAAATTAGTGACATGTCCTATATGACCTCATGGCAGGATTGATATAAATGATGGAGCTGAATTTTATATCCTAAAGGAAAGGCCTTACTGTGACACAAGCACTTGAGGGATTACAGTAACTAAAAATTCATTTAGACGAAGGTTCCTGCATTGACTGGGACTTCACCGTTGAAAGATTCTAAGGAACGAAATAACAAATTTAACAGACGGATAAGTCGTTCTGGTCACAGAGACTTCTCCATTTTAAATCTGTGCCACACTTTATCGACAAATCTGTCCAAAGGGATGCACGATTTGTTCCGTTGAACTCTTTAATAGCCAAAGTACTCTTGGGAAGTGAAAGTGATAAAGCGAGCACAAAGAAAGGAGGAAGATAATATAATTTGTAATAAGCCGCCTGTGCGGAAGTTAAAAAGAAACAAGAAGTGAATTACAAAGGCTGTTGACGAAAGGGACACGTAAATAAGCAGAAGATTGGGAACAGACCCGTCTGAAAAGGGAAAATGAAATAATTCTGAAGACGACGAAGGCTGTGCAGAGTGTTAGGCCGGGTCAGAATGGGGAGTTCACAGTCGCACCCTAACCAAACGGACGTGTTTAATCAACGGGTCTTTATTTTATAAAGCACACTTTAAAAGCCGACAAGATTACACTGCAGAGCTAAAATAAAGAACACCATGCCTTTTGAGGGGGAGCTAATGCAAAATTAATCTTCACTTGATTAATCTTATATAGAATTGATAGGATACATGTGTGGAGTGTCCTCTCCCACCCTTAAGATGTGTGTTTTATTGCAGAGTCGCACCATAGGACATAAAAAAACGAGCTGCGTATGAGGGCCTCTGTAATCCAAAGTCGTGGGTGCGCAGAACTGGACCTGCACAACAAAACAGCGAGTCTGTGTCAGCTCAGTTATGTACGCATGGTGGTGCCTCACTGTGTCTTGGGTTCAGATTCTGCACCTACTCTCTATATGGAGTGGCTGCTTCTCTCATAGCTGCCGATTTTATTTCTCAGACTTGTAAGAGAAGAGACAAAGCAGCATAAAGGTTTGGTGTACCAAATGGAGAACCACGTAGAATTATTGGGGGGGGGGAAAGCAAAAAAATGAAGAAAACCGGGACGTGAATCCAGTTGCAACTACTCTAAGATGGTGGCTCATCTAGTTTTGAGGACTTCCTGCAGGAAGAGGCTTGTCCAGATTGGACGGACACAGGAAGTGACATCAGCGGTGGCGACGCAGTCAACCTTCCGGTCTGAAGTAGGAGAAAGAGAATAGACATTAGTCCACAGTGCCAGTCCCCCTGGAGTGGTAGTTTATTACCCTTACCAGAGGCTTGAAGTTGTCCTCACTGCGCATGTGTGTGACTCCCTGCATGCCATAGAGGTGTTGTTAACAAAAGAGGGGATGCAACACCGTGGTAAACAGGCCCTTGTCTCAAATTTGTTTGAAACGTGTTGCTGGCATCAGGTTCAAAATGAGCATACACCTTCCATAAAACAATATCATTTCTCAGTTTTAACGTGCGATATGTTGATCTTGTGAGAGAATAACGGGAACCATCGAGGGGTAACGTAGCTTTTTTGTAAATGAAATGTTCTAAATGCAGTACACATTAGCATGAAGAGACTGCTGAAATGGGTAAGTAAAGAGACAGAGTGGTCTACCATGGTGGCTTAAGAAATTGGCTGATGTCATGTGCCCAGGAAGACTTGCCAGTGGCCACCTACCCACTGCAGAAAATGGTTTGAGAAACGTGAAAAGGCGCTGGCTGGGTGTGTGTTTAATGAAGGTTACTTCTCACTTCTATACATTCACTTTGCTGCTCCTCTACCATTGTAGCTGCTCTGCTGTACACTTACAATGTTTGTAATCGTGACAGTCATGTGACCCGCCAGTGAACCAACCACCCCCCCTAACCCCCAACCTGAACCCACCAGTCCGTGGCTCGGGCACAACTTCCAAGTGTATAGACGGTGGCAGACTGACAGATGGACACTGCAGGAGGGTCTCTGAAGGGGGCTCTGGGGTGAGTAGATCCTCATCTCCACAGAATTACACTTTGACATTTGTGACAAATTCACACTTACTTGCCTTCCAATACCTTTTTGTTCAGATAACTGTGCTTTTTGCTTGATTTCCCCGATGCACTTTAGAAGCCCTCCCCAAAGGCCATTGGCACAGTTACGGTGCTCATCAAGAGGTCATTTAACCAACTGCTAATCAATACAATGGCAAAAAGATCTGCTGAGCATCTCCTTAAACGACTTTCATCGGTTTTCATTCTGGCCAGAATCTCAAATACGAGGGATGTTCAAAATGTTTCCTCACTTTTATATTTTCGTTTGGAAACGGTGAAGGCAGGAGGAGCAGTGATTGGTCGTGTCTGAGAGAACATTAGAACAATCCCGACGAGAACAGGGGGGTATTTTTGGTACGTGGATTAGTCGTTTAGCCGGATGTAATTGTTGACGATTTGGCCTGATCCTGGATCTGTCGGTTTTTCGAAACTCTTGCTGGAAGTGTTGTCATAGTAACACATCCTAATCCTCAAACCTGCTCGGAGCAGGTTTGTGCTACAGAAACAAGGATTAGTTTACACACGTAATCAGTGACGGTGCATGGAAGTCATCCAGTCATGGCTTCGCCGTTCATGAATGTGCGACCAATTGATATTAGTGCGCAAATTATATGAAGAGAATTTCATATGGAGAGGGGTTTGCGCGATTGGCAAGATCCTTTATTGCTTCCGGAGGAAATTCTTTTCGAAAGATACCGCTTTAGCCGAGGGGGAATATTGTACCACAAAAATTTATTAGCACCTTATATTCGAAGTCAAACTCTGCGAAGTCGGGCTCTCACAACCACACAGACAGTAGGCATTGCTTTGAGGTTATTTTACAAGCGGCACTTTTTTTATATACTGTAGGCGATGCGGAACGTCTATCGAAAAGTGCAGTTTGCCAGGCAATTCGTAAAGTCTATTTGGCTCTGAAATATTTCCTTCGGGTTTTCATTGTGTTTCCTGGACACCTGTGTGTGCAGACAATAAAAGAGGCGTCTCATGCCATTGCAGGTAGGTAATACACAGGTAAAAACACCCACAGTTCCTTAAAGAATCTCACAATCAGTCTAACATTCTCAGTACCCAGGATTTCCAAATGTGATTGGGGCACATGGGACTGACCAGAGTGGAGTGTGATCAAACATTATTTGGAAAATGTACCTCTCCTCCTGATGAATAATCAGACACAGTGTCTTCATCAAATATTTGACCTTCGTCAATATCTCTTTGGTCAGACACAGGTTCAAGGGATATGACATTCCCTGCAACTAACCCAACAAAAAAGAGGGCTATATGGAACCTACCTATGGCACACATGGAGGACAAATATATGCAATGACCATCCTTTACCTGAAATGAAATGACCACTGCTTCCTGCCACTGGTTCTGAGGAGGAGCTTCCCCCTGGAATGCCCTCAGAAACAGGGCGATGGGCATTTTACTGGACAGCCAACTCTTCTGCAGGGGTTAGGTCTGGACCGTGTGGACCTCCACCTGTTTTTTGCTTGTCTGCCTTCTTATTAGCTTTAAAATTAATGTTCTTTGCATTATATATGATTCTTTATGTCAACAATTCTTTAAATAGTTATATACCAATATTTACCAGTTTGAAGTATATTCTTGTACTTCACTTTAACCTTTTCCCATGTTCTCCTTGTGCTCACGTTTGGTCTGGAATTATGACATATTAAATAATAATTAATCTGACACATAGGAAATGAAACGCTGCATTCAGTAAGTACAATGCACACTACTTAGCGTTTAATTTGTCGGCCACTTTTTGCCAGCCGTCTTTTCTGCTCTGGCCTGCTTTTGCAGTGTTAACCCTTGTGCATATTAAATCTTAAAATTCTTCATGTCCTTCGAATAAAAGGTCTTACGCCGCGTGTGTGGGGAAAAAAAAAATGTGCTCGTTCTTTCGTCATTTTGTTACAGCCGATCAAAGACTTGCTGATCATGTTTTCTAGACTCAATATATATGGGCTTTTCAATCAGCGCGGGCGCGCGCATTCATCTCGGATGATTAGATCCAGCTCGACTAGTCTAATACACGGCTGCGTTTGAAAAACAGGATGAGTGTCACCGGCATTAACTTATCCAAGATGAGGCACCTGATCTCGGATGATTTAAGCGACGTACGAAAAATACCCCCCAGGCCATTCAGCCCAACAAAGCTCGCCAGTCCTATATACTTATTTCTTCCAAAAAAACATCAAGTCGAGTTTTGAAAGTCCCTAAAGTCTTACTGTCTACCACACTACTTGGTCGCTTATTCCAAGTTCCTAATGTTTGTGCGAAATTTCTCCTTCAGTTTCCAACTGTGTCCCCTTGTTCTTGATGAACTCATTTTAAAATAACTGTCTCAATCCACTGGACTAATTCCCTTCATAATTTCAAACACTTCATTCAGGTCACCTTTTAATTAATCTTCTTTTGCTTAAACTGTAAAGGCTCCGCTCTTTTAATGTTTCCTCATAACTCATCCCCTGTAGCCCTGGAATCAGCCCAGTGGCTCTTCTCTGGACCTTTTCTAGTGCTGCTATGTCCTTTTAGTAGACTGAAGACCAGAACTGCACACAGGACTCCAGATGAGGCCTCACCAGTGTGTTATAAAGCTTGAGCATGCAAGAGAGAGTGTCATGTGACTGGGAAAATTGCATTGCAAAGGAAGGCGACTATGTAGAAAAGCAATGTTATTTGTTTTTGAAATGCTTAATAAATAGAGTAAAAAAAGTGCGGTATCTTTTTGAACGTCTCGTATTTAATGAAAATCTTCTCATACACTGTTGGGTCCATAAGTATGTGCTGTGCACCTCCACAATGGATTTGAAACAAAGCAGTCAAGTGATCCCTTGAACCCTCCGGTACCATGCCAAACACCAGGTAGAAGTCCAAGACTTTTTATTTTTATAATAACAACGTGCACAAAGCACCCTCCACTCCACACTACTCATACAATAAATCAATAATCAATCACCAATCCTCCTCTCCCAGACGCGTTGCCACCCTTCCACCCAGCTCAGCTCACTCGTCTGGGATTCCCACAGTCCTTTATAGTCCATGACCCGGAAGTGTTTCGCCCTTCTGTCCATGTGACTTGGAACACTTCCGGGTCATATAAAAACTCTTCTTCTTCACCCTGGAAGTACGTCGTTTCCCCTGTCGCGGTTATTAAGACGCACTTCCGGGTTATAGGGCACATATAAGTCCTTGGGCCTCCCTGCAGCGTCCTCTGGTGGGCCCCACAGTGTCCAGCAGGGTCGGGAATAAAAACTCCATTGTCCATGATTCCCTGCTGGTCTTCGGGGCACTCCCATGCTACAGGGAGGGCTCCATCTAGCGGCCTGGGGGTATTGGCCGGGATGAACAGCCGGCCATCTCCCACAGTGTTTAACAAAAATGTTATATGAGCTGCTTAGAATGGACAGCCATTTTTTATACTTGGTCTCCTCGTTTTCAGGGGTTCAGAAGTGTTTGACCAAACTAAAATAGTCACAACTATAATGACCATTTTCAATATTTGGTTGCAAATCCTTTGCAGTCAATGACTGCTTGAAGTCTGAATGCATGGCCTTCTCCACCCTACTGATGCTTAGCCAAGCCTTTACTTCAGTCGTTGCTTGGGCGTTGGACTTTCTGCCATCAGTTTTGTCTTCAGCAAGTGAAATGCCTGTCCAGTTGGGTTGAGGTCAGTTGATTGACTTGGCCATTGAAGAAAACTCCACTTCTTTACCTTGAAAAGCACTTGGTTTGCTTTCCCAGTGCATTTTGGCCCATTGGACGACACTTCACAGTACAAATGGATATTCAGTTTTGCAGCAGTTGGCTGAATCTGAGCAGAAAGTAAAGGCCTCTCCACTTCGGAATTCATCCTGCTACTTCTGCTAGCGGTCATATCATCCGTAAACTCCAGTGACCCACTTCCATTGTCAGCCATGCTTGATTATGTCCTAACACGGACTCCATCATGTTGCGCAGATGATATGGTATTCATCGGATCATGAGCTGTTCCTTTTCTTCTCTAGGCATCATTCTGGTACATATTGATCTCGGTTTTCTTTGTCCAAAGAACACTGTTCCAATACTGGACTACAGTAATCCCTCCTCGATCGCGGGGGTTGCGTTCCAGAACCCCCCACGAAAGGTGAAAATCCGCGAAGTAAAAACCGTATGTTCATATGGTTATTTTTATATATTTTAAGCCCTTATAAACTCACCCACACTCTTATAAACATTTCCCGCACAATTATACAGCATAAACCCTTTGTATTCTCTTAGATATTAGGTAAGATTCATTGAAATTATGTATGTAAACACACTGTTTATATACAGTAAAACCTAAATATTATTTTAAAGCTATCGAGCGTCTCCGATATCACATATGTTACAGCCATTACGACAGACAGGCCACCAGTAATAAATACGTACAATGCAAGAAAAATTGTATACAATAAAATGTGTGTACAGTGATACTAAACTATGTACATGTAATAAGTACTGTACATAGAAAATTATGTTACTCACCAACAATGACATGGCAACTTGTCCGATAACGATGAGTTTAATTTTACTGCACAACAAAGGAGAGCGTTACAGCTCTTCTAAAGGAGCCTCTTCAGGCGACTGTGTAGCACCGCCGTTGTTCTTCTTTTGGCAGTCTTCAATCCAAATCCCTAAAGCAGATTCCGTCCGGACTACCGCCTTATTACATCCACTTACAACTCGTTTTGCACCCTGGTTAAAGGACACTGCAGCCATAGATCTTATATTCTTTTCCTCCTTTTTAAATAAAAAAGAATCGTGGACTCATTGATTCCGTAATGGCGTCCTGCAGCGGTGTAGCTGTTCCCTTCCTTCAACATATCCAAAACTTTTACCTTTTCGGAAATCGTTAGCATCTTCCGTTGGCGCTTGGGCACGGCCCCTGAAGCAGTAGCAGGAGCACGTTGATGCTGAATGAGCGAGACGAGACTTCCTGGTTAACGCTGCGGAATCGAATTCTGTGCTCCGTCGCTGAGCCAATCAGCACACAGGAACTTAACTGCGTGCTCTGATTGGGTAGCTTCTCAGCCATCCGCCAATAGCGTCCCTTGTATGAAATCAACTGGGCAAACCAACTGAGGAAGCATGTACCAGAAGTAAAAAGACCCATTGTCCGCAGAAACCCGCGAAGCAGCGAAAAATCCACGTTATATATTTAGATATGCTTACATATAAAATCCGCGATAGAGTGAAGCCGCAAAAGTCGAAGCACGATATAGCGAGGGATTACTGTACTTCTTTAAAAATATTTTTTGTCAAGTCTAATTTGTCCTTCCTGTGCTTGAGGTTTACCAGTAGTTTGCACCTTGTGGTAAACCCTCGGTCTTTACTTTTCATGAAGTCTTCTCGTGATTGTCGACTTTGACAGCAATAGGGCGAACTCCCAGACAGTGCTCTTGGTTTGGCAAAATGTCGGAAATTGTTTTCTCTTCATCAACGACAGAATTCTGTAATCATCCAGCACACTTTTCATCCATGGTTGTCCAAGCCTTGTAGTGTTGCTGAGCTCACCAGTGTGTTCCTACATTTTAAGGATTGATTTGACCCTCGCGGTGGTACTGTGATCTCTTGTTTTCTTTGCCTTAACGATGGCCTGTTTTTAATTTCATGGACAGCTCATTGTCAGGCAATTGTCCAAATACATTTGAGCCCTTGAAACTGGGGGGCCATGTATAAAAATGGCTCATTCAAACCCTTTGAGTTCAAGCTGAAAGCCTACACTTCAATCATGTAATTATTTCTTCATTACAATTCCATTGTGGTGGTGTACAGAGCCCAAATTATGAAAATTGTGTCACTGTCCAAATACTTATGGAGCTGACTGTATAGTATCTTTCATGGTAAGCATTGTCATAGTGGAATTATAAATGAAAAAGTGTATGCAGAACAGTGTAGAATGACTTTAAAAAGATTACACGGTAGCACATCGCGCTATCACCAGTGGCACTTGTGACTGCAACTGTGTTGATTCTTAACTGCCCACATCTGCCAGCTTCTGACTTTAAAAATTCACTATGGCATCTTCCTGGTTTTGTTGCATTTAAAAGCTGAAACTTTAATGTAAACGACCTGATTTTGTTCCTGCTTCATACAGTGCCTTTATAACCGATGCCAGTCCCAGTAAATCAATCCCACAGAATACACGTTTACGATGGTCGCCCTTAAACGTGCACTGGCCGCCCTGCAGGCACCAGACAAGTCCTGACCAGCCCCGCGTAGGCGAATACAAAAATGCATAACAAAGCGCAGCTCCGGGCTTGGCAACAATCGCTGGCGCAGCGTCCCTCTGTCACTAGAATGTGACTTCTTGACCTTCCTATTCTTCGCAAGGCAAGCGTGCCAGTGAGCCTGGTGTGGCTCCTGCTCATTTGTAATTGACTTGTGACTTTCACTTTCCAAGTCCACCAGCCCCAACCTGTAATGTCAGCTTTGGATGGAATGGGAATGTTTGGTTAAACATGCAAGAAAATGAAACATTTAATTAAGCAGAGCTGCAAGTAAGAATATGGAGTTAAAATATTTGTGACTGGTTAGAGAGGACTGCTGAAAAGGGGTCTGCCTGCTCTTTGACTTGCTAGCCCATCATGTGGCTGACCTGCTTTATCTGACTCGGGGATGGGCTGGGGGGGTAGGAGTACTGGGTGCAAGGCACAAACCTACCTTCACCATGCCCACTCATCCATACATCCACATCCAACAAGTTCAGGAGCACCAGTTCACCTCATCTTCATGTCTTTTTTGGAGACGTGTGTGGAAGTGGACGTGGGGAGAACATTCAAAAGCCACACAGGCAGCAAACCAGGCTGGGACTCCACCACACAACTCCAACGCTGTGAGTGCTAACCATGGAGCTGCTGTTCTGCCTGGTGACATCTGGCTGGCTAAAAATATCAGAAAGATGAAAAGGTTTAGGAAATGAAGCCAAAAAAATCCACGATCAAAATAAATGTGGAGGTCAAAAACCAGCATAACCAAAATGTCAAAACCAAACACATTAATTAGGAAACCCAAGTCGAAGTACAAGCAGAAGTCCTAAAAGTGAGAGGCTTAATTATATCCAGAAACTTGAACAGCATGAGTAGCACGCCGCCATCTTAAATAGTGATCAGCTACTGTGGGACCTTCATCATGTTCAACTGGTCAACAACATGGCCGCGACTGCTCAAATATACAAAATGAGAGACAGCACAGTTTAAAATGGCAGTGTGGAAATCTCCTAAATGTAATAATGATGGAAAAAAACAGTAGAAGTACAAAATATTAGAAGAAATGCACAATCCCGCACCCTTAGCTCAAAACATCCTCCTGCCACGTGATGTTGAAATACTAATTCAGTAGCCAAAAAAAAACAGCAAGGGACAAAAGCAGGGAGTGCACTATGGGGGTCGCCTGGTATGTAGCAGTCACATGCATGTGTCATGTGACGTTGCATTTTCCACTCAAATTTTTAAAGCTCCTTAGGTGCTCAGTTTTCTCAAACTAATACATTTGGTTAAATAGTGCTGTGGTTAAGGCTTTTAGCCTTCAAGCCCTGAGGTTGTGGGTTCCAATCCCACTTCTAACACCAATGTGTGATGAGGCGCACTTCACCTGCCTGCACTCCGATTGGAAAAACCAAAGAAATGGTACCAATTGTATCTTAAATGTTGTAAGTCGTCTTGGATAAAGGCATCAGCCAACTGTGTAAGCGAGAATGAACGTTATGACACTTAACAGCGATGGACTTTTGTAAGGCCGACTCGCTTGACTTGATCCATGACAGACCTGTTGCTGTACTACATTGGAAGCTACCCCATGTGAACACAACACGTGTGATTTAAAGGATAAGTTTGATATTTTACAAGTCAAAGTTATAGATACACAAACATGGTATATGTGCATTTGCCATGCAAAATTGTGTTCTAAAGCTAAGCACTCTCTACAAGGGGCATGGGACACACTGGAAAAATAAGCATAAAAATTTGCCAAATAAGTCAGAAGTTGTTGAGTCTTGAGTTTGCACACACATTGTAATATTGCCTATACGTGTCATTTTCAAACAAAAACACATAAATATTCAGCCATTTTAAAAGATCAGCTGCACACACGACCCGTCTTCTGCTGCAGGAGCCTGTCACCTCCAGGCCAATGTTTCTTCTCAAAAGACAAAATCACAGTAAACTGTTTGTGCCCTGTGCTAGCAAATGTGTTGATTTACTTACATATTTCTGTGAGAATTCGCACAAGTGAATATAAAATGTATCCATACCTCAGGAAAAATTGTACCAGGAATTTGCAATAAAATAATCATTTCCAGATCCCATTTGTTGTCACAAATACGCATTTGAAAAGCAGAAGGGATTTTTCCTTCTATCACCTCAAAGACGACCTATTTAATGAAGTTTTTAGGCTTTTGTTTTCCATTCGTACTCCATACCCCATGGCTTCAATTATAAAAATGGCAGGACGTTATTTGTTTTTTTATTAAATGGAAAACACTTAACGTTTAGGACAAAATGTCACATGGCAAATGCATGGTAACAGAAAGGGTGGGCAACGATAAATAGTTGGGTAACCCTGTATATTTGGAGGCAGTGAGATTAAAAAATTAAACACGTCTCTACAGACAAAACTGTCCCACGATGGCGGAGCTTCTGGTTTTGGGTCCTCCTTACAAAAAATGAACGGACACAGGAAATGACATCACAGGTGTCATAGCTGTCAATCAACTGGTCTGCAGATGGAGAAAAAGAGAGAGAGAGGGGCATTAGGACACAGTGCCAACCCCTGGAGCGACAGTAGGGCCCTTTAGCTGTCCCTAATGTGTACGTGCGTGCAGCATATATGCTACGTTTGTGAAGAAATAACATCCATCCATTTTCCAACCCGCTGAATCCGAACACAGGGTCACGGGGGTCTGCTGGAGCCAATCCCAGCCAACACACGGCACAAGGCAGGAACCAATCCCGGGCAGGGTGCCAACCCACCCCAGAAAAAATAACATTGACTTGATAAAATAGCAAGTTCCCCTTTAATCAGCTTTTTCATACACGTTGCGGTGTTCACTATGATATGCCAGCAATAAGCCGCAGAATGTTACCAGGCTGCTGATGTTGAGCTTCATCTAATTAAATTAAAAATGAAAATGGTGGGTTTCAGGGGATGATGCATGGTAACCACCATCTGCTTGGGCATTGAGTATCATGAGACTGGGATGCATTTAATGCATGAATATATGTCTGATGCCAAAGATTTCTACAAATAATGGTGGACTTTCTGCTTTACCTGCTTTACTGGAGTTTATAATATGGGAAGCGTCATGGCATGGTGGGCCACATTGATATCTCGCAGCCTTGGTCCAGCAATGGCATGCCTTGTGTGCAGCACTTATGTGTGCCCATGCTGATAGTCCAAAGACATGGCATCTCTAAATCCTTCTCTTGTCAGTGCATTTTTGTTGATACATTTCCCATGATGCACTGGGTCAAGTTCTGACCCTTCATTTGCTGTTTCTGTTTCAAGATGTAGCTCCACATGGCCAGAGTTAACACGTTCAGGAAAGAGCTGGATAGAAGGCTTTAATTAAGGTTCTACTTCTATAATTTGGCTCTGGCATGCCTCTGTACAATATCCATTTTTCACATAATGGAGGTATGAAAGTAAAATTGCTGTTGATAAGTTTGAGGTTTGCATGTATCATTATGGTATCTCAAATTTCAGCTGCTGTAAACTCCCAAAGGAAATGTGGGACACTCACTTGCTTCATTTGCATTAAGATCTTTAACCAGCATGGAGATAACCACATCCTAGTAGAAAATGATCCAACATGATGTAAATCAGCATGACGAGGGTGGCCAATTTCTTACTTTAATGCAAGGTGGCAGATCCTCAGCTTATACAAATTAAGCTTTGTGACACGTGTGTCATAGGGTCACCTTCCGAGTCTATCAAAGGTAAGAACCACCACCCCAGGACATCAGGGCGCTATACAACCTTAACATTCCGTTAGTCTTCTTAATGGTTACTGAACACTGTTTGGCAGTTGATAGTGTCAAGTCTGCTACGACTCCTAAGTCCTTCTCATAAGGTGTACTTTTGATGTTCAGAATTCCCATTGTGTATTCAAAACTGACATTTTTACTTCCTACGTGTAATACTTTACATTTACTTACATTTCATTTGGCGTAAATCTGCCCAAGTCTGTATGCTGTCCAAGTCCCTCTGTGATGATTCAATGGATTCAAGATTATCTGCCAATCCACCTATCTTGGTATCATCTGCAAACTTAACCAGCTTGTTACTTATATTCCTATCCAAATCATTTATATGTATTGAAAACAGAAGTGGCCGTAGCACTGACCCCTGCTGGACAACACTCATAACATCAGCCAATTCTGTCCGGGTCTTTTGCACCATCACCCTCTGCTTCCTGTGTCTGAGCCAATTCTGCACCCTCAACTCCCACTTGTTTCAGTTTCCCATGATACGTTGTATCATCACACTCCACCTACGTAAGATAGCGGCATACAGTGTGTCATCATCTGAGTATTGCACCCTTTTATAAAACATTCAGAAATCTTTAGACATAGTAAGGGATTGTATTGATCTACATTTGGCAACTTGTATTTTGGCTTAGCGTTTTGGTGTTTGCAGTCTTTTCTGTTGGATAGTGTTGGTTATTTTGACAATGGCTTGTTCTGTGATCCCAATTCAGCCTTCTCCATTTGATATTGTGCTATCGTCCATCCCTGTCTTCGAAGAACTGTTTTGGACCTGGTGATCATGACAGTGTTAGTGGACTCGTCACAGTGATGTTCATACTTGGGACGCAATCAAGGGACAGGAAATGAACAGATGTTATAGCCATAAATTTAGTTTTACTCAGGGGTTGAAGTTCAGTAAGTTTAGTTCGGATGTTTTAACACAGGCATAGTGGTGGCGCAGGGCTGTCATTCCTTCCTCACAGTTCCAGGGTCTGCATGGAGTTTGCGCATGCTCCTTGTGTATTTAAGGATTGATTGGTATCAGTGAGTGTTGGTCAGTATATTCACTCCAAAACTTCACTCCTCAGGTCTTTTATTACCATATCCTCAGTGCGAGCGACTCATCGTGCATTAAAAAAAATGAACTTTGTGCCGCTTCAATCTGCTCCATCACAGACTGTCGTTTCCACCTTTTTAATTTTTATTATTTTTATTGTGCACACCCCAGCCTTTCCTGCTGGATTCATTTGTTGATGGTGGGCTGCTGTTGACATCTTGCCCGTATGGATTCATTGGTGATGGGATCACAAAGTGAGACTCCTTGGTTCTGTCACAGACGTCACATTTGGAAAACCCTGAGTTTGTTGAGATCCAGTTTGAGCAAGATCCGCGCTTCTGATCCATAAAGGAGGATTGGCAAGATCAGCGTCTAGCAGATGCAAAGTTTGGCCTTCATGGAGATGATTGTTCTTATTTAACAGTTCATGGACTATTTAAAAAAAAAACAACTGATTAGAAAAATGAGGCCCTGAGGATCCAAGTGACTGGAGTGCCAAGTGACAGAGACTGGGGCCTTGCCGACTGATCAACACCT
Organism: Erpetoichthys calabaricus; assembly: GCF_900747795.2. Taxonomy (NCBI): domain Eukaryota; kingdom Metazoa; phylum Chordata; class Cladistia; order Polypteriformes; family Polypteridae; genus Erpetoichthys; species Erpetoichthys calabaricus. The sequence continues at coordinate 152,850,280 of NC_041403.2, forward strand.
TGATTTGTGCTACACTCATTTGGTCCACTGGGCATTAGTTGTTGAAGGTGAATAAAAAGTTTATACTTCACTTTATATTTCACTTTTTTAACCCACTAAAATCTCCATCAAGCTCCATCTCATTTAACATTTTTCTTCCTCCTGTAATAAACTTGTGGAAGAGAATGCCGATGTGACCAGCTCTGTGTTTAATTGCATGTGCCACCGAGCTGCCAGCAGACACATTCTACCCTCTGGCACTGCATTTCTGGCTTCTGTCCCTGTTAGGAGTTCAAATTCTGGTCTCTCCACCCAGGAGGTTTCTCAGCTAATTTCCCTACAGGCGACATGATGTCACCTTTGGAGCAGTGCAGGTATACCCTGGCTGAAGTCCATCCACACTAACTAAAGATGACTGCTTGTTGGCATGCAGAGTAGTGGGCTTCTTAAGGTCTTCTGATTGTGAATTTCTCAGCATGTGCCAAACCCATCAATGGATTTTCTCTTCATACTTCTTTTATGGTCGAATTCAGGAACGGCAGAGGGTTTGAGTGAGAAAATCACACCAAGAAGTGCCTCAAAGAACCGGGCACAAATGGGGACACCAGTCCGTCACAGGCCACGGTTACAAATAGAAGGCCGGCCAGTTCAGAGTCATCAATCAAAAATATAAGATGTGGTTAAAAGAGAGGCGTCTCAAAAAGAAACTTACAAAAATGGAGGAGGAAGGTGACGTCAATGCAGTTCCGTCAAGAGTGGTGGTATGGTTGGGCAACTTGGATTGTTCACTACACATCTTTCCCTAAATCCTTTAGGCTAAGTGGTTTGTTTTAATTCTGTTTGTTTTGATTCTTCGGAATTGTAACTTGCACTTACCTGTTCATCATGTACTTTAAAATAAAAAGGAAATCGGTTCAAGAACAGGCCTCTGAAACACAAAATACATGTTGTCACGCATGTGCGAGTAGGAGGACGTTTGTATGGACCAAGTGGGGGTAATTCCACGCCAGGCCAGGGGGTGGCAGGGTGCACTAAACATTCTTCTGTTGTCTCTGCAGACCAGCCGTGGGAAAACCTTTCTGACTCATCCATGAAGACATCACTTCCGGGTCCGGTGCCTAGGACGACCACACTTCCAGTTGTGACATCAGAAGGTAGTCACTTCTGGTCTTTACAAACCGCCATCTTTACAAACTCAAGTCAGTTTGTTTTTGGACTCCATTGCGGACACTTCTGTCCTATTTCAAAACCCATTGCAGCCAGGAACAATGCATGGGTGGCGGCCCCAAAACCTTTATGAGTGTGTCGACTCTGGTCTTTTCAGAATGCACAGCAATGAACGAATCGGCCATATTTAGCAGTCTCTGAAGAAGTCACTTCTCCTGCAGTGTAATCTCGTGCAAAATTCCCTGAGGAACTGTGACCCAAGAAACCCACCCCAACTAACCATCTCTATTGATCAATCGATGCTCGAACATCGAGGAACTCTTGAGTATCCAAAGCAACACGTCAACCCTGTGAGTAAAGGTAGAAACATGGCTATGGGGAATCGGAAGAAACCCATCAGTCCTTTCAACAACAATCATGAAGTAACAATTTGAAATTGCTATGGTTCTGGTTCTTGTGTTACAATTTTTTAAGAGCTTAAGACTTTGCTCCTTTATTTCCTGATGATTGACAGTATGCTGATTTTAGTGTTACGTCTTTTAGTTGTACCAATATTTGCTTTGTTTTATTTGCTTATTTTTATTTTCCTGCAAAGCCACTTCTGATGAGACGGTGGTTGGTGTCCTGGGGGGATCTCCTCCTAGATTTGGATCAGGGCATCAGTGAGCTCCTTGACAGTCTGTGGTGGTATGTGGTGGCATCAGAGGCACCGATACATAATATCTCAGAGGTTCTGAATTGGATTCAGGTCTGGTGAAACTGCGGGCCAGTTAGTGGCATCAATGTCTTCATCATCCAGGAACTGCCTACACACTCTGGCCACATGAGGCTGGGCATGTCCTGCACCAGGAAGAGCCCAGTGCCCACTGCACCAGTGTAAGGGCTGACTATGGCTTTGAGGAGTTCATCCTGGTACCCAACAGCACTCAGGTTACCATTGCCTAGCATGTGGAGGTCAGTGTGACCCTACAAGGTGCAACGGACATCTGGGGCTCTTGCCCACCCGGGACGCCTGGAGGATGGAAGGACTGGGAGAGAGACAATACCTCCCCTGGGACACGAGAGGGCAGCCCCCCTGGTTTGCATCGGGGCCACAGGATTGGAGCTTAGAAGCTCAACCCTATTGGGGACTGTGGCCATCGCCTGGGGGAGCGCCTGGATGAACCCTGGACTGCAGCACTCCCATCACACCAGGAAGTGCTGCCGGAAGAAAACCTGGAGCACATCCAGGTGAACTTTAAAAGGGGCCACCTCACTTCATTCTGGGAGCCGGAGTCGGGAGGTAGAGGAGAGAGCTTGCGAGTGGAGGAGTGAGGGCAGCAGAGAAGAAGAAGATGAGGAATAGAGGAAGAGAAAGTGAAAGGGAAAGGACTGGGCTGTTGTAGCTGATTGGTGCACTGTGTGCGGTGCTGTAAAGGGTAGAAGAAGAAATTAAACGTGTGCTTTTGGGACTTGAGTGTCTCTGTAGTTGGCTGGGTCCAGGTTGATCTCCACAAAGGATATGCCTCCCCAGACCATCACTGACCCGTGGCCAAACCTGTCAAGCTGGAGGATGTTGCCGGCTCCACAACATTCACCACAGCATCTCCAGACTCATGGTTGTTGCATGTGCTCAGTGCAGACCTTCTTTTCATCTGTGATGAGAACAGGGCACCAATGACGGAGCTGCCAATTGTGGTATTCTCTGGCGAAAGCCAATCAAGGTGCACAGTGATGCACTGTGAGCACAAGGCCCACTAGAGAACATCATGCCCTCCTGCCACTCTCATGGAGTCCTTGACAGTTTGACCAGAAACACAGACACCAGTAGCCAGCTGGAGGTCATTTTGTAGGGTTCTGGCAGAGCTCCTCCTGTTCCTCCTCACACAAAGGAGCAGATAGCGGTCCATCTGCTGGGTTGATGCCCTTCTACAACCCTGTCCAGCTCTCCTTGTGTAACGGCCTTGTCTCCTGGTATCTCCTCCACGCTCTTGAGACCTGCTTGCGACAGCACATGTGCCATCCTGGACTACCTGTGCAACCTGAATTAGCTTGTAGGTACCCCCTCATGGTACCAGTATGGGCAAGGACATTAGAGGAGAATCAGTCAGGAAGGATAAGAAGAGAGCAATGGTCTGTGGCCACCATTCCATTTTTGGGGGTGTCTTGTCGTTGCCCCTCCAGGTCACCTGTTGTCACTTTCATTTGCACCAAAGCAGGTGACGATGATTCACAATCGCTTCTGCTTCCTAACTGGACAGGTTGCTATCCCTAAAGCTTTGCTGACTTGGTGTTAAGACTCTGATGATTAAGTGTTCCCTTCATGTTCTTGAGAGGTGTCTAATGACTCCATGTTAGTTTTGTGGTGTGTGGCCGGCTAAATATTCCTGCCATCACCCCCAAGCCGCCAGGTGGAGCTCTCCCAACAGCGTGGACGTTCCCCGAATTCCAGCAGGGCCTCATGGACTTTGTAGTTTATATGCACAGCCCTGCTGGATATCATGGGGACCACCAGGAGTCGCTGTGGGGAGGCTGCCGGACTCTTATTTGCCCTATAACCCGGAGGTGCGTCATGATCACATGACAAGAGGAAACGACGTGCTTCTGGGTTGAAGAAAGGAGCTTTTTATCCAACCCGGAAGTGTTCATGATCACATGGACAGAAGGGAGAAACGCTTCTGTATCAGGGTGCATAAAAGGACTCTGGGAAGCCCAGTACATTGAGCTGAGCTGGGAGGAAGGGTGGCAAAGTGCCTGGGAGTGTGGAGGATTGATTACTGTGTTGTTTATTGTTTATATGAGTATTGTGGAGTGTAGGTGCTTTGTGCACTTTAGTAGTGTCCAAATAAATAATTCTTGGACTTTTACCTGGTGTTTGGCGTGGTACCTGAGGGTTCGAGAGGTCGATAAAGGCCTCAACTGTTACAGTTTCCACACTGTATCGCCCCCTAGCTGCCTTGTAGATCACCCATTTATTGTCATTCTTTCCCCTATCTGCTCCTCACGCGCCTGTTTTCTGCACTGCACTTGCCCTTTTGCCAGTGGGCACATCTCCCTTTCACTCCTCATTTGCCATGATCTCACTTCAGTAATACTTTATGAGAAGGATGAGATCACCCGAGTGCCTGATGCAGCAGGGTTTTGTGTTTCTATGGGAATACAAGCAGCAGAACTGGGTGGTGAGAAACATTCTGTTCAACTCGGCTCATCAACTAAAATGGAAAAGCCCCTTGAGCTGCGTAGCCTAACAAGCAAGCGCCATGTCCGTGCGAGTCCTTATTTACCTGACAGGCTACACAGCAGCTTGGCAGCAACGTTGAACCCTGAGGACATAGGGGGAATAAAATCATTTTCAAATTAAAGTAATAACAATGCATGAGGTGAGCAGATGGCTGCGTGCCGGGATACTCGTCATGCTGGGATCAAGAAACTGAGGTGTGAGATGCGATGAAGAATTCCTGAACAGATTGACCTTCTGATTGTGTCGCACCGAGGATCTTGCAGTACTGCTCATACTTGCATAAACGAGAAGGCACCTATTGTCATGTCTTTCTAATTGTATTGTCATTGTCACAGAGCACGCTGAAAAAACTGGTTGAAATTTGAAAAACTCCCATTTAAAAAGCATCGGTGAAATTTCGACATCGTCTCTTGTTTTCTCTCATAAACGCGAAAGTGTGTCTGTCAATCATGTATGTGGAGTTCATCCAACCATCCATTATCCAACCGGCTATATCCTAACTTCAGGGTCACGGGGGGGGGGGGGGGTCTGCTGGAGCCAATCCCAGCCAACACAGGGCGCCAGGCAGGAAACAAACTCCGGGCAGGGCGCCAGCCCACTGCATGCATGTGGGAGTCATTTGCTTAAAATTTGGCATGCTTTGTCACACGTGTATGTTTGGGAGACAACTTAAGGGCTCATCAACTGGTAATTCCACCCCGGGTCGAGTGTTGGTGATCTCTCCTAATGTCGTTCTTCTCATTCTACCTGCTGATCCAGAGATTGGCGGTTGGCTGTTGAGTGATGTCACTTCCGGTTGTCATGCACCTGGATTAGCGTCTCTCGCCCCGCACACCACATAACTGGGACTGCTGGCATCATGGAGTTAGTCAGCATTAGGACTTACATCTGGATAGAGGATTTTACAACTTGTTTTGTTATTTTTCTTTTAATATACAGGTGCTGGTCATAAAATTAGAATATCATGACAAAGTTGATTTATTTCAGTAATTCCATTCAAAAAGTGAAACTTGTATATTAGATTCATTCATTACACACAGACTGATGTTTAATCAAATGTTTATTTCTTTTAATGTTGATGATTATAACTAAAAACTAATGAAAGTCCCAAATTCAGTATCTCGGAAAATTAGAATATCAATTAAGACCAATGCAAAAAAAGGATTTTTAGAAATGTTGGCCAACTGAAAGGTATGAACATGAAAAGTATGAGCATGTACAGCACTCAATATTTAGTTGGGGCTCCTTTGGCCTGGATTACTGCAGCAATGCGGCGTGGCATGGAGTCGATCAGTCTGTGGCACTGCTCAGGTGTTATGAGAGCCCATGTTGCTCTGATAGTGGCCTTCAGCTCTTCTGAATTGTTGGGTCTGGCGTATTGCATCTTCCTCTTCACAATACCCCATAGATTTTCTATGGGGTTAAGGTCAGGTGAGTTTGCTGGCCAATCAAGAACACTGTGTGCAGGTGCCAGGTCCTGTTGGAAAATGAAATCTACATCTCCATAAAGTTCGTCAGCAGCAGGAAGCATGAAGTGCTCTAAAATTTCCTGGTAGACAGCTGCGTTGACCTTGGACCTCAGAAAACACAATGGACCAACACCAGCAGATGACATGGTACCCCAAACCATCACTGACTGTGGAAACTTTACCCTGGACCTCACGCAACGTGGATTCTGTGCCTCTCCTCTCTTCCTCCAGACTCTGGGACCTTGATTTCCAAAGGAAATGCAAAATTTACTTTCATCAGAGAACATAACTTTGGACCACTCAGCAGGCGAGACGCTTCTGACGCTGTCTCTTGTTCAAGAGTGGCTTGACACAAGGAATGCGACTGCTGAAACCCATGTCTTGCATACGTCTGTGTGTGGTGGTTCTTGAAGCACTGACTCCAGCTGCAGTCCACTCTTTGTGAATCTCCCCCACATTTTTGAATGGGTTTTGTTTCACAATCCTCTCCAGGGTGCGGTTATCCCTATTGCTTGTACACTTTTTTCTACCACATCTTGTCCTTCCCTTCGCCTCTCCATTAATGTGCTTGGACACAGAGCTCTGTGAACAGCCAGCCTCTTTAGCAATGACCTTTTGTGTCTTGCCCTCCTTGTGCAAGGTGTCAATGGTCGTCTTTTGGACAACTGTCAAGTCAGCAGTCTTCCCCATGATTGTGTAGCCTACAGAACTAGACTGAGAGACCATTTAAAGGCTTTTGAGTTAATTCGCTGATTAGAGTGTGGCACCAGGTGTCTTCAATATTCAACCTTTTCACAATATTCTAATTTTGTGAGATACTGAATTTGGGACTTTCATTAGTTGTCAGTTATAATCAAAATTAAAAGATATAAAAATTTGAAATACATCAATCTGTGTGTAATGAATGAATCTAATATACAAGTTTCACTTTTTGAATGGAATTACTGAAATAAATCAACTTTGTCATGATATTCTAATTTTACGACCAGCGCCTGTATAGTGTTTGCTTATGGATTCCCTAAATCTTAGAGGTGAGCAGATGGCTGCGTGCCGGGATACTAGTCATGCTAGGATCAAGAAACTGAGGTGTGAGATGAGATGAAGCATCGATGAAGACAACATGAGAACAGATTGACTTTCTGATTGTGTCGCACCGAGGGTCTTGCAGTACTGCTGCTATGTCATCTATCGTCTTGCATAAATGAGAAAGCACCGATTTGCCATGTCTTTGTCATTTGTATTGTCATTGTCACAGAGCATGCTGAAAAAAACTGGTTTACAATTGGAAAAAACTCCCATTTAAAAAGCACTGGTGAAATGTCTACCTTGTCTCTTGTTTTGTCTCATAAATGCATCCATCCATCCATTACCCAACCCGCTATATGCTAACTACAGGGTCACAGGGGTCTGCTGGAGCCAATGCCGGCCAACACAGGGTGCAAGGCAGGAAACAAACCCCGGGCAGGGCGCCAACCCACCGCAAGGGTGCGCACACACACGAGGGACAATTTCGGATCGCCAGTGCACCTCACCTACATGTCTTTGGACTGTGGGGGGAAACCCACGCAGACACAGGGAGAACATGCAAACTCCATGCAGGGAGGACCCAGGAAGCGAACCCGGGTCTCCTAACTTCGAGGCAGCAGCGCTACCACTGCACCACCGTGACGCCCTCTCATAAGTACAAAAGCACATATTATTGTCATTCTGTCTGTCCATCTGCAGGTAACAACTCGGATTCCAGTGGACTCATTTGGTTGAAATTTTTGTCATACACGTATTTTTGGGAGACAATTTCAGGGCTCGTCAACTGGTAATTCCACCCCGGGTCAAGGGTTGGTGCTTTCACCTAATGTCCTTCCTCTCATTCTATCCAAAAATTGGTGGCTGGCTGTTATCTGGTGTCACTTACGGTTCCCTTGCACCTAGATTTAGGTTTAGGTTTCTTTATTTATTTATTTAGATGCGCGTCTTCCACCTCGCACACCTCATAACTGGGGCTGCTGGCATCATGGAGTCAGTCAACATTAGGACTCACACCTGGATAGATGTTTTCACAAACACTTAAACTCGTTTTGTTATTTTTCTTTTAATATAGTGTTTCCTTATGGATACCCAAAATCATTTCTGTTTGTTGTGTTTATTTTCTTACAACTTATTCTTCGATGCATGAGGTGAGCAGATGACTGCGTGCTGGGATACTTGTCATACTGGGATCAAGGTGTTTGATGAGATGAAGCATCGATGAAGACAACGTGAGAACAGATTGACCTTCTTGATTGTGTCACACTGAGGGTCTTGCAGACCTGCTGATACGTCATCTATCGTTTTTGCATAAACGTGAAAGCACCTGTTATCATGTCTGTCCATCCCCTTGAAACAGCGAATCAGTGGGCTCATTTTGTTGAAACTGAGTATGCTTATTCTTCTAGGAAATTTATCAAGAAATTTTCATTTTCGTTGTGATATCTCAAATAGAGCACACTGGACAAATTTTTAGAAATTTTAAAAACTTCCTTTTAAAAAGCATTGGCGAAATTTCTACGTCGTCTATCGTTTTCTCACATAAATGCGAATTCACCTATTGCCGTTGTCATTCGCTCCGTCCTTCAGTTCCCGATTGATTGATTTAGTTGAAGTTTGGTACACTTATTCTTCAAGGAGATCTGTCAGGAAGACTACATTTTCGTTTTCGTATCTGAAATAGAGCACGGCCTCTACTTGTGTAGTTGAAGCGGAAACCTTGATCTCCTCTCCTGGATGAGATATTGGGACAGCTTACAGGTGTGATGGACTGAATGGTCTCCTCTCGTTGGCCCAGTGTCTTATGTTCTTTGCTGTTCAGCTTTCCCTCAATCTTGACTAGTCTCCCGGTCCCCAGCCCCATAGCATGATGCTACCACCACCATGCTTCATCCTTTGAATGGTATTGCACAGGTGATGATGAGTGGTGTCTGTTGACCTCCAGAAGTGATGCTTAGAGTGGAGGCCAAACAGTTCAATCTTGGTTACGTCAGACCAGAGAATCTCTTTTCTTATAGTCTGAGAGTCCTTTAGGTGCCTCTTTTCAAACTTTAAGGGGGTTTTCATGTGTCACCCGGCCACTCTAGCATAAGGCCAAGATTGGTAGAGGGTTGCAGTAGCAGTTGTCCTTCTGGGAATTTCTCCTGTCTTTACGTAAGTTCTCTGGAGCTCACCCAGAGTGACCATCGGCTACTTGGCCACCTCTCACATCAAGGACCTTCTCCACTGACTGCTCAGTTTGGCTGGGCAGCCCACTTTTTTTAAAAGAGTTGTGTTTGCTTTAAACTTCTTCCCTTTAGGAATTATGGAGGTCACTGTACTTTTGTAGCCACCTCCAGATCTGTGCCTCCACACAATCCAGTCTCCAAGCTCTGCAGGTCATTCCCTTGACCTCATGGCTTGGATTTTGGTCAACTGTGGGACCTTCTATAGACAGGTAATCACATCCAGTCAAGTGAATTGACCACTGGTGGACTGCCAAACAAGGTGTAGAAACATCTCAACAAGGAATAATAGAGTGGGACACACCTGAGCCAGACTTCAACTGTCTGAACACTCATGTCGGTGGCAAAGTTCGGTTTTATTTTTTTATTTTTAACAGATGTGCAAAAATTTCTAAAATCCTGTTTTCGCTTTGTTACTCTGGACTAGTGAGTGTTGCTTGATGAGTGAAAAAATGAATTGAAATGAATTTATAACAAAATGTGATAAAAGGGAAGCATCTGGATACTTTCTGAAACGTGGGTTTTAACTTCACAATGTTCTACAACGATATTTAAAACGTGATTTATGTACATACCACCTTCTCCATACTCTCTCTCTTATTTTTGAACACTAAGATCTGCTTATTAATTATTTTTAATAAATAAATGAAAAGCTCCAACTTTCAAAGCAGCGTTCCAAGTCCCCTGAAGGTTACACCGTGCCTGCGTTTTCAAACTTGTTCAGTATTGTCACGTGTTGCGGTGAATCAGTTGTGACTCACACACACACAAATTCAGCAGGACTTGTTCTTGTTGCTTCACACCGCTTGAGGAGCACACAGATTAGCTGGCGTCACCTCATTCTGGACGTCATCCATGTGCGGTGTATGCCCTCCCATAATGCCCTTGACGCTCCTCCACAATACAGATCAGCTCTCCCAGAGCTTTATTGCAGAAGGATGCAGCTCATGTTATGTTTCAAGACACATGTGGAGCAAATTACCAAGAGTAGGACTTTCAATCGATCAATTAGTTGTTCATCAGGGGCCGACTCTTGTAGAATTTACGGCTAAGCTGTCTGCACTCGTTCCAGGTCCTGACAGCGTCCTTCAGCGGATCAGTGTCATGCTTGACAATGTCGAGCTGTCACATTCTTCTCCTGGTTCCGCTGACCATACCCACCATTCTCAGTGGCTTTTCTTGTGAGTCGGCTCTCATAACCTGACCAACCTTTGCTTGCCTATCTTCCCATCGATGAATGCGTTGCTTTTAATTCCATCTGGAACTTCTCGATTCATGATTTCTTTTGCTGTCCATTGTGTTTATGGATGGTAACCTGTCTGAACGCCGGTCCAACGCCTAGGTAGATCAGGAGGTTTGGGGAAAGACAAGATAACCTGCCCCGTAAAGACATTACCAGGGGAAATTTACGGAGTAGGATATTAGGAGCCATCAAAACTCCATTTGATGTTTCGTTGGAGAACTTTGGTGGATAGGATTGTGAGCTTTGTTTTGGTGAATGGCCTGTTCTCGTCCAAAATGTTGTAATGTTCTCCCCATCATTAGAAAGACCCTGCTGCTAACCCTAACCCTAACCCTGGAGTGGCCAGCTCTTCTGAACATTGGTGAATTTCACTGTTTGCTTCTGCACTAAAGTGGACATGGCTGACTGGCTGGCAGGGGATCAAGGTGGAGCCCCCTTGAGCACACCTAGCCAGTGACGGTGGGTTTTAGCTTAACTAAGGTGAGCCCATTAGGCAGTGGCCTGTCCAGTCTTGGGGGACACCCCATGCTTTCTGCATTTCTCCAGTCTCCCAGGTTGGTATTTTATCCTGGGTTCCTATTTACCAGACGTGTGACCTGTAAGGATAAGGAATACTGATGGAGGACCAGCAGGATGTAAGGACAGCAATGCAGTCTTGGAGACGTTGTGTTTCATTTGTCCTCCATGTTGTGTCTGTCACCCCATAAAAGTCACAAAAAGGACATGGGGTGGGCTTCGGGACTGAAGTGATGCTAATTAGCCAAGCAATTGAATGGGTTGTCCATATCCACACCGCCGTGTCTATTACACCAGGAATCAACACTGGAAGGGGTGCCAGGTCTGTATTGGGCACTCTCACACTCGACCAACCTCATCTGGCCATCTTTAGGACGTGGAAAGAAAACAAGGACACCAAAGCAAAGCCACATGGACGCAAGAAGAAGAGGCAAACTGGACATAAGAAGTAAGAGCTGAACCCTGGTCCCAACAACCTTAAAAATGCAGTGCTAAATTCCATGCCAGCAGCTCCTGAAGTTGTTAGAAGAAGCCAGATGTGAGCTCATGATCTTACTGTCTGTGCAGACCATAATATTCACAAAGAGGGGGGGCAGGGGGTCCACTGAATGAATTTGATTGTGGCACTTCACAGTCTCTGCTTGTTGGTGATGGTGGAGGGTGTGACAGTGATATTGCTGCTGCATCATTCATCCATTTGTCCTCTCGTTTTTGGAGCCCACGTCCCAGATGACTTGCCAGTCCATCATTAGGTCCCCACTCGTTCACATCCCAGTCATCTATCTGTCTGTTCTTTTGTCCATTGTTAAGGATGTGGAAAGAGGGCAGGAACTCCCCCTGGATGGGACATCAGTTGATCTCAGAGTGCATGTGTGCACACACCCTCACCCCTGGCCTATTTAGGGTCTCCAGTCAGTCTGATCTTTGGGGTCCCAGCATCCAGGCTGGGAAACTGAAGTGGCGTGGCAGTGGCACCAACTACTCGGCCACAGTCCTTCTACCTTCTGAGGTCATGGAAGGACACTTCATCCACACATAAGTCATGTGATCTCTCCCTGGTGCCCACCAGTAATCTCCTGAAGTTCCAAAGGTTTTCATTCCAGCCAGAAGCTTGAATTCGGAAAAAAACTGAAAGGCTGCAAAACAACACCCTAAATGTTAGGAGCCGCGAAAAGTGACGGCCCGCCAGCTGCTGCTTCTCTTCTCGACTCTGCCGGCCCGGCGCCAGTTGGGTGTTTGTCTGCTGCTGGACTCCAGCCAAGGATTCTTCTTCTTCTTCTACTTGTTACAGCGACACGCACACACCTGCCCGGGGTCTTAGTCATCGCTTTGAAGGGGAGAGTGGCAGCAAGGAAGAGACAGAGAGAGCAAGTACAGTACACGTGTCCTAGTGTGGTGTGCTCAGTGAAAGGCGCTATATAAAGTAACATTGAGGGATTTCATATTCTTACGGACACAGTGCAGTCATCCTGATATGGTGTGGGGGGTGAAAGGTGCTATATTAAATAAAGTGAGATGATTTGATATTCTTACAGTGAGAGTACAGATGTTCTAGTGTGGTGTGTCCAGTTAAAGGCGCTATATTACATAAAGTGAGATGATTTGATATTCTTACAGACACTGTGCAGACATCCTGATATGGTGTGCATGGTGAAAGGCGCTATATAAAGTAACATTGAGGGATTTCATATTCTTACGGGGGCGGCACGGTGGCACAGTGGGTAGCGCTGCTGTCTCGCAGTTGGGAGACCTGGGGACCTGGGTTCGCTTCCCGGGTCCTCCCTGCGTGGAGTTTGCATGTTCTCCCCGTGTCTGCGTGGGTTTCCTCCGGGCGCTCCGGTTTCCTCCCACAGTCCAAAGACATGCAGATTAGGTGGATTGGCAATTCTAAATTGGCCCTAGTGTGTGCTTGGTGTGTGGGTGTGTTTGTGTGTGTCCTGCGGTGGGTTGGCACCCTGCCCGGGATTGGTTCCTGCCTTGTGCCCTGTGTTGGCTGGGATTGGCTCCAGCAGACCCCCGTGACCCTGTATTTGGATTCAGCGAGTTGGAAAATGGATGGATGGATGGATATTCTTATGGACACAGTGCAGTCATCCTAATATAGTGTATGGGGTAAAAGGCACTATATAAAATAGAGTGATTTGATATTCCTACAGCGAGAGTGCAGACATTCGAGTGTGGTGTGTTCAGGTAAAGGTGCTATATTACATAAAGTTAAATGATTTGATATTCTTACAGACACTGTGCAGACATCCTGATATGGTGTGTGGGGTGAAAGGCACTATATAAAATAAAGTGGAGCGATTTGATATTCTCATAGGCACTGTTTAGTCATCCTGATATGGTGTGCGTGGTGAAAGGTACTATATAAAATAAAGTGGAGTGACTTGATATTCTTACAGTGAGAGTACAGATGTTCTACTGTGGTGTGTCCAGTTAAAGGCGCTATATTAAATAAAGTTAAATGATTTAATATTATGATAGCCACTGTGCAGACATCCTAATATGGTGTGTGGGGTGAAAGGCACTATATAAAATAAAATGGAGTGATTTGATATTCTAAAAGCCACTGTGCTGATATCCCAATATGGTGTGCGTGGTGAAAGGCGCTATATAAAATAAAGTGGAGTGATTTGATATTCTTACAGCGAGAGTGCAGATGTTCTAGTGTGGTGTGTTAATTTAAAGGCACTACATCAAATAAAGGTGAATGATTTGCTATTCATACAGTCACAGTGCCGACATACTAATATGGTGTATATGGTGAAAGGCGCTATATAGAATAAAGTGGAATGCTTGGATATTCTTACAGATGCTGTGCATACATCCTAGTATGGTGTGCTTATTGAAAGGCACAATGTTGCATAAAGTTGAATGATTTCATTTTCTTTGAGCCAGAGTGAAGACATTTTAGTATGGAATGCTCAGTGAAAGGCACTATATAAAATAAAGTTGAATGATTATTTACTCTTACAGCTACTGTGAAGATGTTCTAGTGAAAGGCGCTCTATAAAATAAAGCTGAATGAATGATTTCATTTTCTCACAGCCAGAGTGCAGATGCTCTAGTATGGCGCACTATATGAGTTTTTAACTTGCTCAGGCCCACAAAGTACAACACTTTTGTTTGAATGGGCCCGACAATCTCGCCAATCCTGTTCTCCTAACTTCTCCTAAATAGCTGGAAGCTCCTAACGTCCTGCCATCGACCAGCACACCACTTGATTAGCCTGAAGCCCCCAGAGAATCGACGTGTGTTCAGGAGGAACGTAAGGGCGGCACATCACATAAGCACTGGATGAACTGATGCCAACTCATTCCACGAGGTGCAAACCAACAAGAACAACTCAGCGTATTTTCTGTGTGTGAATCACCTTTGACTCACTACAACACGTTACAGCTCTAAACAAGTTAGAAAACCGCTGGCATGGCGTCACACTCAGGTGGATTCGGAGACTTGGATAACTGTTTTGAAAGTTAAAGCATTTCCGAGTTTATTTATTTAATCGAAGACAAAAAAATGTGCTGCTGTTGTGTGCTGGCCGTGCACTCAGGATCATACCGACTACGCTGGAGGATTTGCTGCCTTGTCATTTTCAGCCTTTTTGCCCTTGTCAGCCTTACCAGAGAGTCGCGATTTCAGAATTAAGCACATGCAGACATGGCAGCAATCTCACTAATGAAGCAGTGAAAATGTCAAGAAATGTCCCAGCTTTGAATGCGGAGAGATGAGAGCAGTCCGCCACCCTGCTGAACATTCATGCAGTCAATGAAACCTTTTCGCACAGCGTCAGTCAGCAATCTTATTGGGATGCCACGTTTCATGCACTCAATTGCAATCTGTCACAACATTTCCGACTTGTTGCTTTACATCAGTGCATTCCGACTTTTCATATTTATAAGTTTATTATTATCGCGTGTATTGTGTGTGCCCAAATTCTTACTTGTCATCTCTCTCAGAAGCCATGATGGCACAGCATTTAGTGGAGAATCACAACACTGCCGACTTATCATGTTACACTCCAAGAACGGAAACCTTTCATATAGCGCCTTCCTCATCATTCACCGCTTTGTATCCAGTTCGTCTTTCAGTCTGGCCAGCTGTTTGCGATCCCATAGTATTCAGTTCAGGGTCACAATGGCATTGGACACAAGGCAGAAAACAGGCCTGGACAGGATGCCAGTGAGCATTAAGGTGAGGTGTAGTGGTTAAGGCGTTGGACTTCAAACCCTGAGGTTGTGGGAGACTGTGTGACCCTGAGCAATTCTCTTCATCTATCTGTGCTATGACTGGAAACGTAAAAAAGAAATTGAACCAATTGTATCTCAAATGTTGGATAAAGGCATCAGCCCAATAATAAGTAATAATAATAGTAATAAGTAGAAAACACGCCGCTCTCTTGTCCTCCTAAGATCGAAGTACCAGCCCCAGCAGTGCATGTGGTACAGCAGATGACCATACCACATATATTCTTGGTAGGGTGCCATGGCTGTCATTCTTCTTCTTTTTACCAAGTAATCAGCTTATGCAATTTGCCTCATGCTCAGCAGGTGTCACTGCTCTTTGTTTTCTTTCTGCCATGATACCTTGTTGATTATTTTACCCGTGCAGTTTGCTGTAAGGAAGACACAAACTTTGATAACTTTACCAAAACTCTAAACGTCTTTCATTTTCTTCCTATCATGGAATCAGCTTCTGCCATTTGTTTTACTCTCAGCAGATGTTGCTGCTCTTTGTTTTCTTTCTACCATATCACCTTGTTGATCATTTCACCTGTGCGGTTTCCTTGTAAGAAAGGAAACAAACCCTGACAGCTTTGAAGAGGCCGGAGCTGCCATACTTCTTCCTGGTATCAAATGATCAGCTCCTGCAATATGCCTTGCCACAGTATTTCATAACTACCTGCAGGTTGCGTGCAGCATCGGACAGGGTTGTCCTCCTTCTTCTTCTTCTTAGCATTTAATCAGCTTTTGCAATTTGCCGCATGCTCAGCAGATGCCACTGCTCTTTGTTTTCTTTCTGTCATGTCACACTGTCGATCATTTTGCCTTTGCACTTGTCATCTTGTGGAATCACAATAAGATTCTACTCTGAGAAGACTCGACTTTACATTTTGACACATTTTATTTTTGATTTAAAACAATTTCAGTTATACAAGATTTGGCCATAGATGCCCCATCACTCTGACTGTCTCTGTTTATCTTGTTACACAGTTCACTGTAAGAAAGACACAAATCCTTATGACTGTGTGGAAGCCAGAGCTGTCATTCTTCTTGCTATCACAGAATTGGCTACTGCAATTTGCCTCATGCTCAGCAGATGGTGCTGCTCTTTGTTTTCTACTTACCATATCACCTTGTCAGTCGTTTTACATATGCTATTTGCCATAAGAAAGAAAAGCCCAATAACTTTGCGGAGGCCAGAGCTGCCATTCTTCTTGCTATTATATAACCAACTTCTGCAATTTGCCTCATGCTCAGCACATGGCGCTGCTCTTTGTTTTCTTTCTACCATATCACCTTGTTGATCATTTTACCTATGCAGTTTGCCGTAAGAAAGAAAAGCCCAATAACATAGCAAAGTCTGAAATTGTCATTCCTCATACAAACAGCTTCTGCAATTTGCCTCATGCTTAGCAGATGGTGCTGCTCTTTCTTTTCTTTCTACCATATCACCTTGCTGATCATTTTACCTATGCAGTTTGCCGTAAGAAAGAAAAGCCCAATAACATAGCAAAGTCTGAAATTGTCATTCCTCATACAAACAGCTTCTGCAATTTGCCTCATGCTCAGCAGATGGTGCTGCTCTTTCTTTTCTTTCTACCATATCACCTTGCTGATCATTTTACCTATGCAGTTTACTGTAAGAAAGAAGAAACACCCAATAATGGTGTGGATGCTGGAGCTCTCATTCTTCTTCCTGCTGTCACATGATCATTTTCTACAATTGCGTGCAGCGTCGTCTTCCTTGCACAAAAATGGCATATGTAAGCTGCTTTATGCTCAGCAGGTGTCGCAGAGGTTCTTTTCCTGTCAATGCATATGCTATTATTCTTATCCTGTCAGCCATGGCATGGGATGGTGCCATTGGTTGCTGTGACAAGGACGTGAAGCCCAGTTACGTGGGTGAAGTAGGCTGCATGACCAATTCGGGGCTTATGTTACGTATTTCTCCTTATAAGCTCCTGATTAAGACAAAGGTCAAGGCTTAAGACCCTCATGAGTTTTTGCGTGACAGGCAACCATTAGCATTTGATATACACAGACATAAGGCACACCCCACACTCACCCCCAATTTTGAGGCGCCCGTCCACCTAATGTTTGGGACGTGGGATCAGACTGGCATACCGCAGAGGATTTGTTACTGTTATGTTGTTGTTCTACAAGACAAGACGCACTTTGTGCTCCTCAAATGAAAGGCGCTGTATAAATAAAATAATTATGAGTGGTGTAGCGTAGACCCCCACCATACACACCACACGGAAATGGACGGATGGACAGGTGGGTAAATGGGTGGATAGGTGGGCAGGTGAATTAGTAGTGGGACTGGCGCCTGATGATAGGTCGGGGGGGGGGTGGGGGGGGCTACAGATGAACGTCTGGGTCAGTGGGAAGGCTGAACAGGTGGAGGTCTGCAAGTTGACGAGGGGCTGCTTGATGCTTGGTGGAAGAGGCAAGGAAGAGTGGATAAATGGGTGGCCCTGTTGAGGTTCCCCAGACTCCCACAATGGTTTAGGCTGAAGACATTTTATTTTGTTTCCTTGACGTCTTGAATGCACAATGATGGTCACTTTGTGTTGATCGGTGACACAGCCCCACTGTCAACTGTTCGGAGGATGTGACGGAGGAGGCGAGTGGCCAGCTGTGGAGTGGACTTCCTGTGTCTTTTCTGTCTCACACACTGATGAGCTCCAATGGGTCGGGCTGATCCTTCAGAGTTCATTTCATATAGCGCCCTGCACATTGGAAATAATGAGATCGACAAATATGTAAGAAAAGCAGTCAAACAGAAAACAGCAAGCAACAGAACAGACGGCCTTAGGGGTGTGCGGGGCCTCGGGCTGACCAACTCCACGCAGGGACGGTTACGTCAAACGCCGTTGCTGGTATGTGTGGACTGTATAAACTCGCATGCGAATTTAATAAAGATAATGTTAACATAGGGTGGCACGTTGGCGCAGTGGTAGCTCTGCTGCCTCACAGTAAGGAGGTCTGGGTTCGCTTCCCGGGTCCTCCATGCGTGGAGTTTGCATGTTGTCTGCGTGGGTTTCCTCCCACAGTCCAAAGACATGCAGGTTAGGTGCATTGACGATCCGAAATTGTCCCTAATGTGTGCTTGGTGTGTATGTGTGTGTGTGTGTGTGTGCTCTGCGGTGGGCTGGCACCCTACCCAGGATTGGTTCCTGCCTTGTGCCCTGTGTTGGCTGGGATTGGCTCCAGCAGACCCCCGTGACCCTGTTTTCGGATTCAGCGGGTTGGAAAATGGATGGATGGACACAAGGACCTTATCAAAATATAACTGGAGAATATAACTTGACAAATCGAACGGGACACGCGGACCTCAAAAGCAGGGCCCCCTTAGGCACGTCACCCCACTTGCCACCCTCAAACGCCGCTCTTGCATGAAGGTCTAGGGGTTGAGAAGCGAGGTGGGGTGGGATAAGCTGATGCTTTCCCTGACACATTCAAATGTGCTCCTTCATATATTTATTATATTGAATTGTCGATTCATATGACATTCTATTCCGGTGTCCCTTTTGTTGGGTTTTGTGTCCGTGTTGCTATTCTGTGAGATAGAGAGAGAGACAAGCAAGCAGGAATTTCTCTGTGCTGTGGACACGCAATAACAAACCTGACCTGGAAAGGCTGAACGCCCAGGATGAATGAACCGTTTTGCTGTCGGTTATTTGATAAACTGAATCATCTCCTCGATGAAGACTGCGATCCGCTCAGAGCGTTTTTCCACGGGTGTTGTCTCTCTTGTTGTTTTACCTGCACTCTGTAAGTGACACACATGCTTTATGAATGAGAACTTCATTGTAGTTGCAACCCGGCAGTTCTGTGCAAGCGGTTCCCAGGATTCTTTGCAATTTCTGCGGCTCAATGAAGAACATGCATTCAACCAGGAACAAAAAGAAAGAAATGATCTTGTGCATCTGAGTGTTACGGATCAGCTGCATGTGCCTCACTTCACCGAGGACCACAGGTCATAGCGGCGTTTCTCTCCATTTGTGACCAAGAGGACGGTCAGGCATCCCAGACAGCACTGAGGAGGGTTTCTTGCTCCAGGTAGATGGACAGACGTCCCGGCTGGGTTTATCTGCAGGACTTTTCCTGGCCGGAAAGAACTGGAGTGACAAGGATGTACTGTCTCTGCTGTATATTTAATCCCACACTACGCTAGGTGGCAGCTTCCCTCGGGTGGAGCTCCCATTCATACTCTCGCTAGGCACCCTGGGAAATGCAGTCTTATTGAGCAGCCCTGTTAGGGTGTGGGGGTCCCACCAGAGGGGACTGTAAGAAAGGCGCATACCTGGAAAGAGGTTCCACCTGACCCGGCTGCAGTCCTTTGACACTGGAAACTCTCGGGCCTGGCATAAAAGAAGTCACCTGACCTCCTCCAGGTGAGTTGAGTCGGGAGGAAGTGGACAAAGCTGTGCCTGGTGGAGTTATTGTGGAGAGACGTCCATGTTTTGAAGGATTGTGACCTGTATAAGGTATCTGGAATTAAGTAAACCTCACTTTATTGAAGCTCTTGACTCTGTGTCCAGGGATCTGGGCTCCCCCCTAGTGTTCACACCACTTTGACTCCTAAGACCCTCCCTGGTTAGCCCGAGTGCTCAAATAATGTAAAATGTGAAGGAGGGATGAGTAAAGGGAGTGATGAAACAATCCAAGACCAAGTGATTCCAGCTGCCCAGTTTGACTTGACTACATGTCCTCAGATGGGTGATGGGCCAGCAGCTTAACCACTAGATCTGCCAGTGGCATAAGATGGCCATATCTTATCACTGTTAGTTCTGGCGCCGCCAAGAGTGGCAGCCTTTTCAGCAGCTCTGTGTATGACTGTATGTGTATGTGTACTTTTCTAGTGAATTTCCCCTTGGGATTAATAAAGTATCTATCTATCTATCTATCTATCTATCTATCTATCTATCTATCTATCTATCTATCTATCTATCTATCTATCTATCTATCTATCTATCTATCTATCTATCTATCTATCTATTATATAGTGCCTTTCATATCTATCTATCTATCTATCTATCTATCTATCTATCTATCTATCTATCTGCACTGCTGACTAAACGGTGGGAGAAATAAATATTCACCACATCAACGTCAACGTTTCTACATACGAGATTTAGACGAGACATCGGTAAGAATGCAATAGAATGACACAGCCAAAATATCCATGCTTTTCCAATCTATAAAAAGTTATGTGCAATTGAGAGGAATGACACGAGGGAAAAAAGTACCTGAAACAGTGAGGTGGCGAAGCTTTTGTTTGCCACAGATTCCCACAGAGCACCATGGGAATTGGAGTTCTTCGACTCTGTGGGTGCCACCAGGGGGTGCTGCAGGGACTGGGGACCCCTACTTCGTGGGGCTCCAGCCTTTCATGGAAGTGATTCCGAGCCAAGCCTTGGGAACACCAGAAGTAGTTTTGGGGATAATATAAAAGAGGCTGCGTGCCACTGCTCAGGGAGCCAGAGTTGGGAAGAAAAAGACACATTTTTCTGGGAAGAGCAGGTGACGCCGTGACCGAGGGAGAAAGAGAGAGAAGACATTTACAGAGAATGTGAAAAGCCCGGGCTCCTAGAAACTATTGAAATTGTCAGAAAAAAACCTGAAATGCAGAGTTGGCGGTTTCATTTTATGGATGCTCTCGCCCCTTCTCCCTGTCTATCAGCAGCTAACTTGTTAACTTAGGGCCGCTTTGCCAGCTCTATGAGCTTCATTGCTGTAGCTTTGCACTTCCGGACTGGACAGACACACTTCCACGCATAGACGTTTATAAGAGCGCCCTCTTCTACGCAGTGGTGTACTGGGGAGACAGCATAAAGAAGAAGGACGCCTCACACCTGGACAAACTGGTGAGGAAGGCAGGCTCAATTGTAGGCACGGAGCTGGACAGTTTGACATCCGTGGCAGAGCGACGGGCGCTGACCAGACTTCTGTCACTCATGGAGAATCCACTGCATCCACTGAACAGAATCATCTCCAGACAGAGGAGCAGCTTCAGCGACAGACTGCTGTCACCGTCCTGCTCCACTGACAGACTGAGGAGATCGTTCCTCCCTCCACACTATGTGACTCTTCAATTCCAGCCGGGGGGGGGTAAACGTTAACATTATACAAAGTTATTGTCTGTTATACCTGCATTTTTTATTACTCTTTAATTTAATATTGTTTCCTTATCAGTATGCTGCTGTGAATTTCCCCTTGGGATTAATAAAGTATCTATCTATCTATCTATCTATCTATCTATCTATCTATCTATCTATCTATCTATCTATCTATCTATCTATCTATCTATCTATCTATCTATCTATCTATCTATCTATCTATCTATCTATCTATCTATCTATCTTATATATAAGATGTTCTTGCTATTTACTGGCTGTATTGTGCCTGATGTTGTGGGAAACACTTACCGGAAGGCTTTCCCATGAATAAAAACTCTTAGTGCTTTTATACTTGAATCTGTCTGAGTTGGGTGCTTGGGGACCTGGAGTGCCCCCTACAGTCCACAGCATATATTGCATGTGTATTGCTCACCTAGGTGCCCCAGCTCTTTATGATCTTTGTTGTCTCCTTATTTACATTGTTTTTGCTTCACTTTATTTCATATAACATTTTTATGGATTGCAATGTTATGATTTCTTGGCTGTTTTCTGCTGTCTGGTCTACAATTCATGTGCAATGCTGCAGTGGAAATATGTGTGATGTGAAAAATGTTGACATGTTGTGCTTTTATTTCCCCTCACTGCATATGGAAAGTCCGGGCAACCGTCAGACTGGGCTGCACAAGCCTTCTAGTATGAAGTTAGGATTTTGAAATCTTTCACTCCGACACATTCGGAGCTGCCTAATTACACACCGGCCGATCTGTTCGGTGAGTCAGCGGCGTACGTTTAACTTGATGCTTCCAGTTTGGCTCCTTAGTCATTCAGCCCACACGCCCGCCTGCTTACCCAATAACTCGTCTGACGGCATGCGAATGAAGACGGCTGCATGTTGTGCATCCATCATATTCTCATCTGACTCGCCAGAGCCAATGCAGGCAACACAGACTGGGTGCCACCCACACACACACCCACCCCGGAATGGCTAATCAACATAACTGGCACAGGTGATGACAGGGTGTAGAAATCAAATGTGGGGTACTGGACCAGTGACCCTAACCACTGCTGTAGTGTAAGTGGGGATAATTTAATAATAAAACACGTGGCAGTGGGGTTAGTGCTGCTGACTCACAGCTGACCTGTCTGTGTGGAATGTGAATGATCTCGCTGTGTCTTTGTGTGTTTTCTCCCAGCATTCACATCTTCTCCCCATATCCCAAAGTTCAGGATTCTATTCTTAGACTTAGCACCACATTCACTACAATTAGCCGTCAGCGCTCCATTCATAAGCTTGTTCTACTAGGTCTTTCTGCAACTGGATAGTAGACTTCCTGACAGACCGGCCCCAGTAAGTCCAAGTTGGAAACAACACATCAAATATCATCCTTCTGAGCACTGGTGCCCCCCACCATGCCTGCGTGTTGAGTCATCTACTCCTCACCCTGACGACCTATGACTGTTGTACCAAGTACCGCATGAACATATCATTAAGTCTGTGGATGATACAACAGTGATAAGCCTCCTCAGTGGTCAAGACTAAATGACTTATAGAGAGAAGGTTACACAACTCGTGGGCTGGTGTGTGAGAACAATAACTCTGCATCCCCACCCTCATCTGTTTCTACAGAGGCAGCATAGAGAGTGTACTGACAACTGGCATCTCTATCTGGTTTGGAGACTAATCCTGTTTGTTGATAAAACAAAGATCACCGACGAGTTCAGGAACAACCATGCTCACCCATCTTTCCATCTCTATCAAGGGCTCCACTGTGGAGTCAGTCAGGGGCACAAGGGTCCTGGGAGTGGAAATAACAAATGATGTCTGCTGGACCCAACACACCAACTCCCTGTACAGAAGAGAGGACAGAGGCAACTATGCTCCCTCTGGCACCTGAGAAGAGCTGACCTCCTCCATCCCACCCTCATGTACTTGTATAGAGAAATAGCTGCAGAGAACGACTTTGCTAGGAGCAGGAGAGCCTAGCATTTTGGTGGTTGTGGGGTGTCACCAGGCCAAGCTCCTCCTGCGTCTCACCAGGAATAGATCCTGTGCACTGCGCTACACTTGAATTTTCAGGCCTCATTTGTTCTTGTAGACCTTGCCATTTGCCAAAGTCGTCATCATGAGGTCCATATTGATATCCTCTACCCCCCAAGGCCCCCCCCCCAGGCACCCCATGGGTATGTCTCTGTGGGTCGATCTATAACTTTGTTGGGTTCTTCCTCAATAAAGATGCAGGTCGGGCTTCTTCCCCTTTCTGCCCCTGTTGCTATCTTTCTGTGCCATCAACTGTCTCTCCAGTTGTTCTGACCATCTGCATCTCTGTCTGGTATGGGGACTACATTGCCTCCCAGCAGAAAGTGGTGAGAGTGGCTGAAGAAATCATTGGGACATCTCTCTGTCCCATACAGGGACTCCATAGTAAAACAGGGCCACCACCATTATCAGAGACTCCACTCACCCTCACAATGCACTGTTTGCCCTTCAGTCTTCTGGCAAGTGGTACCAAGAGTTGCTAGAGTTCATAAAGGTTTCATCCCACAAGCCACTTGACTCCTAAAAAATGGTCTGTCTGATAAAACAGTGCAATACTTTATTAGGTACACCTTGCTAGTACTGGGCTGGACCCCCTTTTGCCTTCAGAACTGCTGTAATTCCTCATGGCATAGATTCAGCAAGGTGCTGAAAACATTACTCATGGATTTTGATCCATATTGACATGATAGCATCACTCAGTTGCTGCACATTTCTCGGCTGCACATCCTTGATGCACATCTCCTATTCCAGGACATCCCGAACGTGCTCTATTGGATTGAGATCTGGTGACTGTGGAGGCCATTTGGGAACTCATTGTCATGTTGAAGAAACCAGTTTGAGATGATTTGAACTTTGTGCTCTGGTGTGTTATCCTGCTGGAATTAACCATCAGAAGATGAGTATACTGTGGTCAAAACGGGATGGACATGGTCAGCAACAATACTCCGGTTGGCTGTGACATTTAAGCAAAGCTCAGTTGGTAGTAAGGGTCCCAAAGTGTGCCAAGAAATTATCCCTCAAGCCATTACACCACCACCACCACCAGCCTGAGCCGTTGATGCAAGGTAGGATGGATCCATGCTTGATGTTGTTGACCTGACCATGCGATTGTCACAGCAGAAATCAAGACTCATCCAACCAGACAACGTCTTTCCAATCTTTTATTGTCCAATTTTGGTGAGCCCATGGAAATTTTAGCATCAGTTGCCTGTTCTTTGCTGACAGGAGTGTCACCCTGTGTGGTCTCCTGCTGCTGTAGCCCCTTCGCTTCAAGGACATCTTGTGTATTCAGAGATGCTCTTCTGCACACCTCGGTTGTAAAGATTTGCCTATTTAAGTTACTGTTGCCTTTCTATCAGCTCGGACAACTCTGGCCATTCTCCTTTGACCTCTGGCATCAGCAAGGCATGTTTGCCCAGAGATCCCCTCACTGAATAATAGATCAGGAGTTTCTGAAATACTCAGAGCAGCCCCTCTGGCACCAACATCCATGCCATGTTCAAAGTCACTTAAATTACCTTTCTTCCCCATTCTGATGCTCCGTTTGTACTTCAGTGGGTCGTCTTGACGAGGTCTACAGACCGAAATGCAGTGTGCAGCTGCCATGTGATTGGCTGATTAGAGATTTGTGTTAACAAGCAGTTAAACAGATGTACCTAATAAAGTGGCCAGTGAGTGTATAACACATTTGCACAATATCCGACATACTTTGATAATCCTTGAGGGGTCTTTTCACATGAACTTTGAGGGTCAGAGTGCAGGGCCAGCCACTGTATAGAGCCCCCAATGGAGCAATTTTCAAGTTACGGGCCTTACTTGAGGGCCAAACTGAGTAGGATCCTTTCTGACAGTAACAGGATTTGAACCTCCAGCCTTCCAGGTAATATGCTGGCGACTGTGCAATACGGCTGTGATTGCGTCAGACTGTTGGACCATCACAAAGCTGTAGTGGATGTAGACAGTGGGTGGCATAATCTCAAAGCCAGCACAATTGCGTTTTCTTCTTTTTAAGCACACTTGTTTCTCTCTTGATAGCAGTTGTGTTAATCTTGCTGTGACCAGACCCCAAATACCCCAGACAAAACCACACAAAACATTCCCGTGTGACAACAAACACTCTTTATTAACAAACATACCTCCAATAACAGCCCAGTATGACACTGCCAATGCACCAATACACGTTCCTCCGACTCCAACCAGGCGAGTGTTGCTGGCAGGGGTCGGGCTTCCTCTTTTATCCCAGACCCGAGAGTATTTTCAGTACTAGGACAAACCCCGACTACCTGGGTCAATTAGAAGTCGTGAGAAAGAAGATCTTGTGTTGTATGCTCTCAGCTCCACCTGAAGGCTCCCATGGAACCCAACAAGGCTGCTCCATGTGACTACAATATCCAGCGTGCCCTGCGGGTGTCCAAGTGGGAAATCAAAGCTGAGGAGATTGCCCTCTAATGTTTTCAGGGAAGAAATTGCTGTGAATAGAATATCCTCCCCGATCCTTCTATGTTATGGGCATCCCTGTCGGGTAAAGAAGCAAGTTGTGTTCCGTCCGGGTGGCCGATTCCCACGTGGTATCTCTCACACTGATTAATCTGGGTATTATTTGCAGTCTGTTCTTGCACATAATTGAGATGGGTGATGCACTTTTGTTCTGCTGTGCTCTGTTGTGACTAACGCGGTTCTGTGCCAGAGATGCCCACGCCAAATTGTCAAGATCTGATGCTGCGATCACATCACCAACAGAGAGGTTCTATGAAAAAGTGGATTGTTCAAACTCCACGTCATCGTCTCCCACAGAAGACTCTGATTGGCCAGCCACATCCTTCAAAATTGAGAACCACCGGATCCCAAAGATGGTGATGACATGGGTACCTCCCAACACCAAACAATGAAAACAATGCCCGCGGAACACTTGGAGAAGAATGACAGTAGAAGACCTGAAGGTGCTGAACATCATTTGGGATGAAGCTGAGACCTTTACCAAAGAACAGAAACGATTCAGAACGCTTGTTGCCTGATATGCTATGTAGTATGGCAGGATCTAAGTGAGTAGTTCTATGCACAGCTGTGTGTGGTATGGAATGATAAATGAAGTTAACCTTATCGTAAAGTGAGCCCATTTTGAGGTGTATGTGTTTGAGGGTGCCTTGTGCTAGACTGCTGGACCCTCACAATGGCTGAAATGGACATAGACAATAGATGGCATATTCTCAAAACCAGTGCGATTGTGTTTTCCTTCTTTTTATGCACACTTTGTTCCACTCTTGATAGCAGTTTTGCTGATGTGAATTCATAGATACGTGCCATGGAATCTCGACTTCGCCTTCTCCAAGCCCAGGGCCTCCTGTACTAAAGTCTTCACAGCTGCAGCTGCCTGGTCTTATGTGGTTCACGGATGCCAAGTGGCTTTCTAACAGTCACGCCATTGCTTGGTGGTGGTACAGCTGCTGCTGTAACAGTTGCACCACCCCCAAATGCCACTCTGTGTCCGTTGGCAGGTGTTCTTTGTCTGTCTTGGTACAGGGCATCTGCCTGGGAGGCTTCTGCACTACACCTGTCCACTTGTAGGCCTCAGGTGATCTTCCGCAGGACCTATCACACACTTGGCATTGCCTTCACTTGGAAAGAAAGGAAAAGCAAACAAGTAAAAGTGAAATTAGAGCAGATATAAAACTGAAAATATATTAGTCAGGAGGGACCTGGAGAGCCAGCTGCTGGGCCGCGAGGAGGGGTGGATGAGATGTGCCAGTGCTGCACTTGTGGCGAGCAGGCCAGCTGACGCTGATCCTCAGTTGTTCACTTGTAGTCTGCATGATCATTTTTGTGCCATTACATCAGAATGTTGGTGGGAGGAAAGGAAAAAAAAAATAAGTTGGCACCGAGCAACTCGCTGTCTAACACTCAGCTAGCAGTTTTGGGATCTTTGAGGCGTCTAAAGAGGGTGGAGGTGCACCACAGCGCAATCTGCCATTGCCACTACTGAGCTCAGGCTTCTGCTTGTTGGCATTTCATGTTATTTCTCTTTGACCGAACTGTCACGTTGCACCCATGAGATGCTTGCTCAGCAGTTTACCCTAGAATGGTCTGACCAAAGTGTACCCAGGAGCAGAGCATTCATCGGTTTAATTGGTGGCCATGGATGCAGTGCCCGTCTATGAAAGCAGCTGGCAGGCGTCCTGCAAGAGTGTCATGTAAAGACTGGCTTCACTGTGCCACCTGCCCAGGCTTTCTCCAACCATTAAAAAGGCTTACAGAGATGCACTAACTGCAGCCAAGAATGCACACTATGGCAGAATAATAAACTGTGGCCATGATAACCCGAGTGTTTTGCTCTTTCCGTGGCTAATAAATCATTTCAGCCTGCATCTGGCCTGATCACTTCTTCCACTTCTTCTTCTTCTTCTTTCGGCTGCTCCCGGTTTTCCTGTCCTCTACATCTTAGGCCCTCCAACCAGCAGGGACGAACCTGTGGGTTGGTGGCAGAATTGGCACTCCAGCCATCATAAAAAACATTACACTGGTTCCATTCCATCTAAACTAGTGTGGTGCTGAGGTGTCACCCTTTGCATGGCTGCACTCGGGTCCTATTTTGGGATCCTGAGTTGGTTTGTCATGTGGTGGGTGCAGTAATGTGCTGTATCAGTGTGTGCTCCTAACCCCCCTCTCTCTCTCTCTACATCTTGCTCTGTCACACCCCCCACCTGCATGTCCTCTCTCACCACATCCATAAACCTTCTCTTAGGCCTTCCTCTTTTCCTGTTACCTGGCAGATCTATCCTTAGCATCCTTCTCCCAATATACTCAGCATCTCTCCGCTGCACATGTCCAAACCAACACAATCTCGCCTCTCTGACTTTGTCTCCAAACCGTCCAACTTGAGCTGACCCTCTAATGTACTCATTTCTAATCCTATCCATCCTCGTCACACTCAGTGCAAATCTTAGCATCTTTAACTCTGCCACCTCCAGCTCTGTCTCCTGCTTTCTGGTCAGTGCCACCATCTCCAACCCATATAACATAGCTGGTCTCACTACCATCCTGTAGATCTTCCCTTTCACTCTTGCTGATACCTGTCTGTCACAAGTCACTCCTGACACTCTTCTCCACCCATTCCACCCAGCCTGCACTCTCTTCTTCACCTCTCTTCCACAATCCCCATTATTCTGTACTGTTGATGCCAAGTATTTAAACTCCTCCACCTTCGCCAACTCTACTCCCTGCATCCTCACCATTCCACTGACCTCCCTCTCATTTACACACATGTATTCTGTTTTGTTCCTACTGACCTTCATTCCTTTCCTCTCTAGAGCATATCTCCACCTCTCCAGGGTCTCCTCAACCTGCTCCCTACTATCGCTACAGATCACAATGTCATCAGCAAACATCATAGTCCACGGGGACTCCTGTCTAATCTCGTCTGTCAACCTGTCCATCACCATTGCAAATAAGAAAGGGCTCAGAGCCGATCCCTGATGTAATCCCACCTCCACCTTGAATGCATCTGTCGCTCCTAATGCAGACCTCACACTTCCCTCTTACGTATCCTGTACAACTCTTACGTACTTCTCTGCCACGCCCGACTTCCTCATACAATACCACAATTCCTCTCTAATCACCCTGTCATATGCTTTCTCCAGGTCCACAAAGACGCAATGCAACTCCTTCTGGCCTTCTCTGTTCTTCTCCATTAACACCCTCAGAGCAAACATCACATCTGTGGTGCTCTTTCTTAGCATGAAACCATCCTGCTGCTCACTAATCATCACCTCACTTCTTAACTGAGCTTCCACTACTCTTTCCCATAACTTCATGCTGTGGCTCATCAATTTTATCCCCCTGTAGGTACTACAGTGCTGCACATCCCCCTTATTCTTAAAAACTGACACCACTACTTCCACTGATCACTTCTTCCACTGAAGACTAAAAAATTTCTTCACATTTTCTGTGGCAAAATGAAAGTCCTAAATAATTCAAGCAATTCAAATCCATCCTGCTTTTGTATTTTCCCTGTCTTCCCTTTCCACCCAGCTCCTTTACAACGTCTCGAATTATTAATGACCTGCTCAGCAGAACACTGGACCACCATCTCCACCACACTTAGCAAGTCCTGCCTTCATGCCATGATCCCAGTCCTGACAATAATAAATACATCTCTTGGCAGCGGCTCTGTGCCAGCCACTTTGAAAAGCACTTTCGTAACCCCAGCAGTAAAAAGTCCAGTCTTGATGCTGACAATCTAAACAATTGTTGGCCCATCTCTCCCTTACCTTTGCAGTTTAAAATTCACAATTCCCCAGTTATTTAACTTGTGTAAAAAGCCTTGAAAACTTTGAAAACCTTGTTCAAAATAATAAAAATGGTCTTCACAGACTTGAGTTCAACACAGAACCGAATAGTTTAAGCAAGATGGCGGGTTTATAGGCAAGAAAACAGGAAGAGGAGGGATCTTGTGGGACCTGAACCGGAAGTGACATCATCAGGTTGCAATGTCTTGAAAGGTGAAAATGGTGTCACTAAGAGGTGGACTATTCTGATGGTCTGCAGTGGGAGAAAAAGAAGAAAACATCAGAGGACAGCGCCAACCACGGGCTCAGCTGAGAAACACATATTCAAGCCATAAACCATCTCCCGTGCATGCCCCCCAGCCCAGACCCATCATGTTGGGCGGTCCAAACCGAGAAGTTGTGAACCCGAGAAACAGCATTGGCCATAATAATAAATGACAGCATATCTGTAAGGATGGAGGTCCAAAAACCACCTTGTGACTTGCAGGGTAGATCCTTGTGCACAGCCATCCACTGTAAAGTGGCATGGTGGGTGACCAGGATAAACTCACGGCCTAGGAGGGAATACCTCAACTGTGTAACTGCCTACTTAATTGCCAAGGCCTCTAATTCCACCGCTACATATCTGATTTACCTGTCCAGCAGTTTCTGGCTTAGGAACATGACAGGGTGTTTGACACCATCAACGCTTTGCTCAGCATGGTACCAAGTCCTATGTCCGAAGCATCGGTCTGGAGGATACAAGGTAAAGAAAAGTTAGGAGCCATCAAAACCGGTGCTGACATTAGGGCCTGCTTTAGGTCACGAAATCCACGGTTGGCTTTTCCATCCTTTCTTTGTTAAATTTGTCAAGAGTGCTGCTTTCTCAGAAAAGTGTGGCACAAACAAATGGTAATATCCCACCAATCTGAGAAAGGCCAATTAGACACTGTGGTATCACTGTGCCCCTGCCCATTAAGTTGTCTAAACATCTGGCCTCAACACGGTTGATGCTAAGGTTTTTCACACCCTGAGAGTGCCTTCACTCTCTAAAAGTCACCGCCTGTTGATGAGGTGCTGCCTGAAAGGCCATAAAGCATTACTTAGTCATATATGCGACTCCTAAAAGCCTATTCAGCTTTAGGGTGGGTGTCCCAAATGGCACCAATCACAATAAAATGGCACGTTAGTAATAGCGAGTGGCCTGTGTGGCAGCTGCTGACCTGCCACTTCTGACTCCACGTGCCCAGCACTTACTCCAATGACCCCTAGGAGCGATGGTGGTGTATGTGGTGGATCAGCTATGCGCCATTTTCTTTACATGCCTGGAAAGTGTCACTGATTCATATAAAGCACAATTAATGCCGGCCTATGTTTTACTTTAAAAGATTCATGAGCCGAATAGCTGAATCTCAGGCCCTAAATTACTCCAAACCCTATACCCAAGATCGATGACACATTCACCACGATATCTGTATTACTGTAAAGGACACCAATTCAATATTCTTGCAAGACAACAAAATAACGTTTTATTCTTTTCCACAATCCACTTCCTCATTATTCATTTTTCCACCAATCAGCCCACTCCAGACCTTTCCCTAATAATGTTGAGTAATTCCCTTAAGGTCACAGATAGCCAAATCCGTTAAGGCTTGCCATGCATATTTAAAACTTCAGGGAAATGCACACTGTAACCACAAGGGGGCGCCGGAGGGTCCCAAACCACTCATCCAACAATACACCACATGTTAATAGAATAAAGCATATTTATTATTTAATGCACCTTCACAGAGGTTTACCCAGCAATGTAACACACGTATACAATAAATGAAACTCAAATCGCACAATTCGTCCTCCTTCTCCCCTCCAGCTGAGTGATGCCAACTGCCTCCCAACTCCGACTAGATCATGTGTGGCACTGGGCTTCCTTTTATGCTGAATGCTTCTGGCCACGTCTTCCGGGAAACACTTCTGGACCATAAGGAAAGTAGGGAGGTCCTCTTCCGACAGTGTCCCCTACAGGACTGTACTTCAGTGGGTGTCCCGACTGGGTTCTCATACAAGGACCAATGCCACCTGGCGCGTAGGGGATGGAACTACTCCCAAGTTCCGACTTCTGCTGGTCCATCCATTATTTTATTCTGGCTGGGCACGGAGTTATCTTTCTGCCCAGCCAGCCATTCCATCCATTGTTCCTCTGGGGCCTTCCATCCAGGTAATAACCCATTCTACTTGGTGGCTGGGGTGTCCGTTCTTAT
Source organism: Erpetoichthys calabaricus (assembly GCF_900747795.2). Taxonomy (NCBI): domain Eukaryota; kingdom Metazoa; phylum Chordata; class Cladistia; order Polypteriformes; family Polypteridae; genus Erpetoichthys; species Erpetoichthys calabaricus. Next base: position 152,882,026 of record NC_041403.2, read on the forward strand.
CCCACAACACAAACAACATTCAGTTCAAACTATATTAGTGAGAGACTACTACGGGTTAACATAACTTGAATGACAATATGAAACTCATACGTCTGAGGTTTTAACCCACTCAGTCCAACACAGAGGCAGGAGGCATACAGTGAGGGGTTTAGAAGCTTGCTGTCGCCCCGTCTATGGGATCAGAGACTATTTGACCAACAGATCACAGATCAATAAGATGCTGCAGATGTTCTATCAGACGGTTGTGGCGAGCGCCCTCTTCTACGCGGTGGTATGCTGGGGAGGCAGCATAAAGAAGAGGGACGCCTATCGTAGACTGCATCAGCAGTGGGCAGGAGGAGGAGTATAGGAACCTAATCAAGGACTTTGTTAAATGGTGCGACTCAAACCACCTACAACTGAACACCAGCAAAACCAAGGAGCTGGTGGTGGATTTTAGGAGGCCCAGGCCCCTCATGGACCCCGTGATCATCAGAGGTGACTGTGTGCAGAGGGTGCAGACCTATAAATACCTGGGAGTGCCGCTGGATGATAAATTGGACTGGACTGCCAACACTGATGCTCTGTGTAAGAGAGGACAGAGCCAGCTATACTTCCTTAGAAGGCTGGCATCCTTCAACATCTGCAATAAGATGCTGCAGATGTTCTATCAGACGGTTGTGGCGAGTGCCCTCTTCTACGCGGTGGTGTGCTCAGGACTCAGCATAAAGAAGATGGACACCTCACGCCTGGACAAACTGGTGAGGAAGGCAGGCTCAATTGTAGGCACGGAGCTGGACAGTTTGACATCCGTACCAGAGCGACGGGCGCTGAGCAGACTCCTGTCAATCATGGAGAATCCACTGTATCCACTAAACAGGATCATCTCCAGACAGAGGATCAGCTTCAGCGACAGACTGCTTTCACCATTCTGCTCCACTGACAGACTGAGGAGATCGTTCCTCCATCACACTATGTGACTCTTCAATTCCACCCGGGGGGGGGGTAAATGTTAACATTATTAAAAGTTATTGTCTGTTATACCTGCGTTGTTATCACTTTTTAATTTAATATTGTTTTTATAAATATGCTGCTCCTGGAGTATGTGAATTTCCCCTTGGGATTAATAAAGTATCTATCTATCTATCTATCTATCTATCTATCTATCTATCTATCTATCTATCTATCTATCTATCTATCTATCTATCTATCTATCTATCTATCTATCTATCTATCTATCTATCTATCTATCTATCTATCTATCTAGTTTGTGAAGCTCAGGGCCTGTGTTTCAGAAAAGGTGGTGAGTAACACTGGGGAACCTTGGGGAACTGCCCTGTCTAATAATAATGATAACAATAATACATTTGATTTATATAGTGCCTTTTACATGCTCAAGGTGCTGTCTCCCTTCCTGTTTACCCTCTACTCAAGGGACTCCTAGGATAATACTAGAGCTTGCCATCTACAGAAGTTCTCAGATGACTCCTCCATCAGAGGTCATATTGGTAATGGAGACGAGTCGGAGCACAGGAGAGAACCACCTGCAGTTCAACATGAACAACGCACAAGGGTTAGCGGTGGACTTCAAGTGTGTTACGGTGCCCCAAAAGACCGTTTTACCATCCAGGCACTGGAAGTGCAGGTGGGGCAGAGCTGCAGGGATCTGAAGGCCATACAAACAGCAAACTCAACTGGTCTGACCACACAATGGGGCCATTGCAGATTATACTTTCTGATAGAGACTCAGGCCTTTGGACGTGTGTAGCAAGCTCCTGGAATTAGCGTTCTACCAGTCTGTTGTAGCCCATGTATTAGTGGTGGTCTCCCAGAGAAGCAACTTGTGCTCAGGTGATGCAAAATATAGGAACAAACGTATGTGAAAAACCAGGACTGGGCCGTGGACACTTTGGGAAGCTGCTGTGCAAAAGAGGACAGTGGCAAAATTGTGGGCACAATTCGGCCCATTCCCACCAGGAAGCGCTTTTAGCCACAGACCCTCATTGTGTAATAAGAAGCGTCTCTGGGGATCTTTCCTGCCTGCTGCCATTATACACATCAATGCTTTCCACCCAACATCCCGTCCTTCACTCCCACCGGAAGCCATAGGATGATAGGCCAGACTTAAATCTAGTGCAGTTATTGTAGTGTAATATTTATTGTATTAGATGTTTTTTTTTTCATTTTCTTATATTGCACTTTCAGTTGGTATTTGTGTAGTTTGTTTTTTATGTTTCTGCTGCTGTATGCATTTGAATTTCACCTTGGGGATTAATAAAGTATATCTAATCTCATTTAATCTAACCCCGACCAACTGTGTTCTGACATTAAAATTAGTGTGCAGAAGGCAAGAAAAACTGGCAAATTATAAATTAGGCACAAAGCGAGGGTCAAACCAATCTTTCGTCATCAGAAATTCAAAGTCAGAAGAGCGGAACAGTGCAGGGAACACAGCAACACCAAATGTTTTGGACGTCACAAACTCAAACTGTCTGACGTCTGGTGTTTGACGTACCACTGCAAGAAACTAGAAAAGGGGCCACAATTGTGGCTGAACTCGCCGTACCTGTTAGCCCTCCATAAAGCATCGGCTTCATAAGGCAGCACGCTAGAAAAAGGGTCACGCTCAGCACTGCCGGACAGTCCTTAAACAGCTGCCAAATGTCCTTTCCTTTAGATTCCAGTCTTTCAGGCGCTATATTGTGACAGATGCCACGCCTGCCACTTTCGTTCATTAAATCTCACTTGTCCCGCTATGAGGTGACATCATTATAGAGTATGCATTCATTTAACTCTTTAGTCATGGCATTACACACTGGTGCAGTTTTACATGTGTAATACCCTCTAGGTGGGCATATGCCATTCGTACCAGTTAATGTGAGTGTGTGAGCCAGGCAGATTTTACTATCACTTTAAAATAAGGGTGGTAGGGCAGCATGTTGGCATAGTGGTCTGCTCAACAACAAGGAGAGCTGCTTTCACATCCAAAGACATGCAGGTTAGGTACTTTGGCAATGCTAAATTGGCCCTTTGCGTGTGCACCCTGTGATGGACTGGCACCCCGTCCAGAGATTGCCTTGTGCCTTTTGTTTGCTGGGATAGGCTCTGGATCCCTGTGGCTCTGTTCAGGATAAGCGGGTATGGAAGATGGATAAATAAATATGGATGGTCATAACTAAAACAAACAGAAGGAAAACTCTGGTCAGGTTGGGGAGCATGCACTGGTACAGCACGTTGCTGCACCCACCACACAACGAAACAGCTCGGGATCCTCGTTGGCAACCCCCAAGGCAGACACACGGTCCGGAAACAATCCTCTATCTGCCGCAGCCAGGTGTTACGTGGACGTCCCCTGGGCCTGATTCACCCTCAGGGTATCGCGCCACATGGCTGTAGTGCCATAACTGACTCTCCCTCACAATGATCTGATGTACAGTAAATTAGCCCTTTAAATCTCACTTCACCTGTTCATTTATTAACATCTGCGTTTGCCCTTTACAGTTAACAGGGCATATTTCAGCAGGAATTTAAACGAGGGATGTACTGTACGAAGATGAAGAAAACTGGCATAACTTGAATATACTTATGTGATTATGAAGTGCAAGCAGGCACCAAGGAGCATTTGGCCAAGTTTGATTCTCCCACACCCTACAGGTATGCAGCTTTGGCTCGCTGCACACCATAAATCGACCCAGTTTGAATGAATGTGGTCGTGTGCCGGAGTGTCCCCTCACTCTGTCCGAGCCTCGTTTCTGCTCCGCACTGAATGCTGCTGCAGTTGGCTCCGTCCCCCAGAACTGGCCAGAAAATGATCGGAGTTCTGTTAAAGCGCACTCGTAATCCGTCAAATTTGTCTTCGATTACTTCTCCTGTTTCAGTGATCTCAGAACTATTAGATTTGCCAATGAAAACAAATGGTGTCATGCGAGTTAACTGGCATCCCGCACGGAGGTTTTGCCAGCCATCCACCTTTTTCCTCCAGGTTTGGCTTCGACTTCATAGCGTGGCCTGTTCACCAGCAGCTGTACCTCGGCGCTCTTTGCAGCTGATCACATAGGAGCCGTGCGTTGACCTCTAGCTGCCAGTGCTGTGGCAGGAGTCGCGCCTGACCAGCCTACTCATCGCGGTCCTGCGCCGTCCCGTCTCCTGACGTCATTCTCCTGACGTCACCCGCCGGCCACTTCCGCCTATTCTGGTCTCTTGAGTCACCCGTAGTGGTGGTGGAGCCTTCGGCGGCCTTGAGTCAGAAAAAAAGCCGCCGTCGGGGGGCCCCTGACGTGTCACGGAGAGGCAGGCCGATCAGACATGTGGTTGACTGGGTAATTCCGGTTGCCTGTTGTCACCTCCGTCTGTTTCTTTGTCATGCTAATGTCGTCCTTACTGACACGATGGCTCCCCTTCTTTGTCCACTTCATCGCATCTGGCTCATCTCTCCTTTCTAGCAGTTGGCGTCCCCATGATAAGGCGAAATGAACTTGTCCCCCAGCACCTCCCCAAACATCAACGACTGGCGATCAAAGTCCTCAACAATAAGACGATGATTAAATTATTAAATAAACAAAGTGGAGACGGCGTGCAGTATCGTGAAGTAAAAGAGCTTCAAACATTTCCTTTTTTATTTCGTTTATTTTAGTAACCCCCTTAGGCTCGAAATTTATCAAAAAACGTTTCGTGGTCAGGACATGTAAACACAGATGTTGGTGAGCGCCCCCAAACTTCAATAAATGAAGTCAGAAGCGGCACGGAAGCCATTCCTTGTTGTTAATGATTATAATAACGTTACATTATCAAAACATTACAGCGTGTAGACAAATTCAAACACGCATCAGCCCCATTTAAACTCTGAGTGCCCCCCTCCGCTACTGGAAAGGCGCTGACGTCACTCAACGAGGAATGACCTGCAGGGGGACCACTAGGCGAAGGTGCAGCCGCGACTACCCCAGCCCCGCATGCGCACTTCGCCTTGCGTAATTCTCTCTCGCAGACTAAAAAGTGGTTTTGAGAAAGCGACCGCTGAGCCAGAGCCTGTCATGACAGCAAAGGGCGCTGCGCGGTGTGGCGTATAGTGATGAAGGCTTTGGACGTTATTGGTTCAAATCCCACTACTGACACTGTGTGACCATGAGCAAGTCACTTCACCTGCCATGTGTCCTACTGCAACCAAATATATCTCAGATGTTGTAAATCGCCTTGGATGAAGGCAACGGCCAAATAACTAAGTCACAATACTGGTGTGCGCTAATTTGACCCCAAACGTCCCTGACTCAGTCATGAGGAAACCCCATACGAACTCGAACACTCCCTGGACGGGACACCACAGCACTTGGAAACGCACGTGGCCAGTATGGTGACACAAATCAGCGCCATACTATGTGTTTAAAATATATAGGGAAACCGTTATCTTTAAGAGTGTGGCAAAGGGGACCAGGTGCCAATCCGGGCAGCATTCAACTCAAAGTAGGAACTAGCAGGGGACTGGGCGGCACACACAAACAACGTCACTCGCATTACTTCGAGACAGGGACGGGATCGGGATTCGAATCTGGACATGCGAGACCACCGCAGCCCGAGTTGAATTACTTTGAAAACATTACAATTTTTAGAACATAACTCAAAGCATGTAATACCGAAATCTTTACGTTACAGCCGTTGCACAAAACGAGAGCGGGCGATCAATAAAAATGTTGTTTATATGGTGACTGCACTTCTAAAATGAATTTCACAAAACAAGATGGATAGATAGACGTGAAACGCACTTTATGATAGATAGATAGATAGAAATGAAAGGCACTATATAGATAGATAGATAGATAGATAGATAGATAGATAGATAGATAGATAGATAGATAGATAGATAGATAGAAATGAAAGGCACTATATAGATAGATAGATAGATAGATAGATAGATAGATAGATAGATAGATAGATAGATAGATAGATAGAAATGAAAGGCACTATATAATAGATAGATAGATAGATAGATAGATAGATAGATAGATAGATAGATAGATAGATAGATAGATAGATAGATAGATAGATAGATAGAAATGAAAGGCACTATATAGATAGATAGATAGATAGATAGATAGATAGATAGATAGATAGAAATGAAAGGCACTATATAATAGATAGATAGATAGATAGATAGATAGATAGATAGATAGATAGAAATGAAAGGCACTATATAATAGATAGATAGATAGATAGATAGATAGATAGATAGATAGATAGATAGATAGATAGATAGATAGAAATGAAAGGCACTAGATAGATAGATAGATAGATAGATAGATAGATAGATAGATAGATAGATAGATAGAAATGAAAGGCACTATATAGATAGATAGATAGATAGATAGATAGATAGATAGATAGATAGAAATGAAAGGCACTATATAATAGATAGACAGATAGATAGATAGATAGATAGATAGATAGATAGATAGATAGATAGATAGATAGAAATGAAAGGCACTATATAATAGATAGATAGATAGATAGATAGATAGATAGATAGATAGATAGATAGATAGATAGATAGATAGATAGAAATGAAAGGCACTATATAGATAGATAGATAGATAGATAGATAGATAGATAGATAGATAGATAGATAGATAGATAGATAGATAGATAGAAATGAAAGGCACTATATAATAGATAGATAGATAGATAGATAGATAGATAGATAGATAGATAGATAGATAGATAGATAGAAATGAAAGGCACTATATAGATAGATAGATAGATAGATAGATAGATAGATAGATAGATAGATAGATAGATAGATAGAAATGAAAGGCACTATATAGATAGATAGATAGATAGATAGATAGATAGATAGATAGATAGATAGATAGATAGATAGATAGATAGATAGAAATGAAAGGCACTATATAGATAGATAGATAGATAGATAGATAGATAGATAGATAGATAGAAATGAAAGGCACTATATAATAGATAGATAGATAGATAGATAGATAGATAGATAGATAGATAGATAGATAGATAGATAGATAGAAATGAAAGGCACTATATAGATAGATAGATAGATAGATAGATAGATAGATAGATAGATAGAAATGAAAGGCACTATATAATAGATAGATAGATAGATAAATAGATAGATAGATAGAAATGAAAGGCACTATATAGATAGATAGATAGATAGATAGATAGATAGATAGATAGATAGATAGATAGATAGAAATGAAAGGCACTATATAGATAGATAGATAGATAGATAGATAGATAGATAGATAGATAGATAGATAGATAGATAGAAATGAAAGGCACTATATAGATAGATAGATAGATAGATAGATAGATAGATAGATAGATAGATAGAAATGAAAGGCACTATATAGATAGATAGATAGATAGATAGATAGATAGATAGATAGATAGATAGATAGAAATGAAAGGCACTATGTAATAGATAGATAGATAGATAGATAGATAGATAGATAGAAATGAAAGGCACTATATAGATAGATAGATAGATAGATAGATAGATAGATAGATAGAAATGAAAGGCACTATATAGATAGATAGATAGATAGATAGATAGATAGATAGATAGATAGATAGATAGATAGAAATGAAAGGCACTATATAATAGATAGATAGATAGATAGATAGATAGATAGATAGATAGATAGATAGATAGAAATGAAAGGCACTATATAGATAGATAGATAGATAGATAGATAGATAGATAGATAGATAGATAGATAGAAATGAAAGGCACTATATAATAGATAGATAGATAGATAGATAGATAGATAGATAGATAGATAGATAGAAATGAAAGGCACTATATAGATAGATAGATAGATAGATAGATAGATAGATAGATAGATAGATAGAAATGAAAGGCACTATATAGATAGATAGATAGATAGATAGATAGATAGATAGATAGATAGATAGATAGATAGATAGAAATGAAAGGCACTATATAATAGATAGATAGATAGATAGATAGAAATGAAAGGCACTATATAGATAGATAGATAGATAGATAGATAGATAGATAGATAGATAGATAGATAGATAGATAGATAGATAGATAGAGCGCGAGCGCGCACCCTTTAAGTTTCATGAAACAGCGTCCTAGTCGGCTAATAGATTGACCAGCTCTGCATGGGGGTGCCGGTTAACATTTTCTATCTATCTATCTATCTATCTATCTATCTATCTATCTATCTATCTATCTATCTATCTATCTATCTATCTATCTATCTATCTATCTATCTATCTATCTATCTATCTAAACACAGGCGTCCATCCCTCCCTCCTTTCATTCCCGGGAGGCTATCCCAGCATTATTCTTCCAATGTCTTTTTCTAATCCGGTGCTCAGAGCCTTATCTTCAGATGTTTTTCTGCCCCCTAGTGGCCTTCACCCGGCATGTCATATTTTAGAGGGATTCTCCATTCACCACACCGACTTTTTCTTGTTCTTTCTGCCCGGTGTTTTCACGTAACCGGTTATAATGCGTACACGTCGTTAAGTGGTAATGCTCGCTACACGCAAGCACACACGTTGCTTTTTTGTGTGAAGCTTTTTCTGACATCTTTCAATTCCAAGGATGGTTGATTCACAAAGCGCTTCTTTGTTTTCCATTAATCCATTAGGGCTTGGCTTTGGCCTCTGTTATTCGTTCTCAGTGATTTCATTATATCCCTTTCGGGGGTCTTGAGCCAAACCCAAGTGACAGGAGCGGGGGCGACAAGACGTGAATGGGAATCAGGCAATGCGGACTAAATTACATGCGGTGATCAAAGAAGCCCCGAGACATTAGAAAGCATCTGCTTCCCCTCAAGAGGTAATTAAGAAGCTAATTCAGCGTCAACACAGAGACACAGACGAGCAATACTTTCCCAAATCCACCCTCCGCCCCCCCCCCCCCCCCCCCCAAAAAAAAAAACATTTGTGGGAGATGTGCATTTTTTTCACATTTCTTAGGCATCTGTGCCCGTCCAGTTCGGTTGCGCTTAACTGGACTTAACGGATTTGATAATAGATGGATGGAGAAATCTGTCACTGTTTTGTGAATTAACGACAATGATGCAAAATGGATCAGAGCAGAACGAGCTGCTTTTTTCTTTGCAGGACTGGGGCCATCGGATTTGCTCCACTGCGCCGAGCTTCAGTGACACGGGGTGCGTTTGCCCATGTGATCAGTAGGTCCTCAGGTGGCACACGATCGGCTTCTGCGTAAGTGCGATGTGATGCCAAACTAGGCTGGCAAACCATAAACCAGATCTGGTTATTAGAAATCTGGTTAGCCTTCCAAACTGCGTGGGACCGCGAACGGCGAACTGAAGCGGCGGATCGAATCAGAACATGACTTTAATTCATATTCCGAGTGACACAACAGCCGTGATATTGAGTCAGATGGATTTTACTTTTAACACTTTGGTGAATAAATAAGTGCTAAATAGAAAAATGAGGGCAATACTATCGACGAGGTGGCCGTACAGAAAATTGGGGGAACAACAAAGGAGAAGAGAGAGGGTGATGATCAGCGAATGGCTGAACAAATTCGCATCAGACGTGGAAATGTGACAAGAGTGGATGATCCGAATTCCTTCCCTTCACAATCTCACTTCTCACCCACGACCACAGGAGTCTGACAGCAGCGAGAGCGCCTCAGTGGTCTCTAAAACAACATCGATTGTCCTCGGACTGCGCTCCGTACGGTGTAGCAACGGTGAGCTTCAAAGTCCAAAAGCAAAACCTACGAATTTGGTAAATCTACAGCTCGAAGGCGCAGCCTCCACCTTAGAGCTCGAAGTACCTGGAGTTGACTTAATGGACAGCCGTCATCATTTGAGTCAGATGAAGCACAACGCTAATCCTGTGGCGTAACCAGACGGAGCTTCGGAGGTCTGCAGCTCGACTCTATTGGCGCCCATTGGCGCTAACTCCACCCACTTGGAGCTCCAGGCTGGAGGCCGCGGGCAGAAGAGATACTGAACATGGAAACCTGCGGGAGGAGGGAATAGTATAAAGCAGTGGTTCTCAAACTGTGGGGCTGGCCCCCCTAGGGGGGCGCGAAGTAACAAAAAGGGGGCGCGAAGATGTGAAAAAAAGAAAACAAGAATCGAAAATATGAAAAATACATCTATTGAAACCAAAACAAATGAACTTAAACTACAGTACATTCTGATACTGGAAAAATACATACAGAGTTAGATAAATGTCGATAAAAGTTAAGTAGGTCTAATAAAATATGCACCTATGATATATAATTTAAAAAGAACAAATTGGTATTAGTGGGCTCCTTTCAAAAAAACCTAAGGGAGGCACAATTAAAACTGTTATGAAAACTCGGGTCGCAAATACTTAAAAGTTGAGATACGCTGGCACAAAGACTAAACTGCGCCATCTGGCGGCGAGAAGTCAAAACTATCGGCGAGGAATTACAAAGCTGGGGGTGCTTGCTGTCTCAAGACTGGTTGGGACGCTCGGCCATTCTGGGAATTGCGCTCTTCAAAATAATGATTCTAAAATGGAACTTTATTAGGTTGTGCAGTTCCTCCTAGCACCATTGCTGGTCAAACAAGCATTTAATTCTAGGAAGGATTCTTTCAATATGAAGCTGGCTCTTTGGGCTTTGAAAAGGTTCCTTATACGTGGACAAAACAGACATCTTTAATATATAGAAGGTGACCTAGCAAGATACGTCAGATCAAGAGCTTGGCCTGTGTTATTGCATGTAGCCAGAATCTTTTTTCACAAATTTGTCATCATCTACTCATGGCAGTTTATAGAGCCTTTCATGGATCTAAATAAATAAAATCACCTCTCTGGAACCTTCATGTGAATGGATCTTTAGGGAACCAAATATAGCTATATATAAAATAAAGCACATTTGGATGATCTGTTCAATAGTTAAGACTAAGATGGGAAAATCAATGTTTGTGGCACAGTGGCTGTAAGAGGCACTACTGCAATAGGTGCTTCGAGCGTGATATGCAAACTCACCTAAAAGGAGAACTTAACAGGCAAAACTGTAGATAAAATCATAGATGGTAGAGATTACTTAGTAAAGGCAGATAGATAGATAGATAGATAGATAGATAGATAGATAGATAGATAGATAGATAGATAGATAGATAGATAGATAGATAGATAGATAGATAGATAGATAGATAGATAGATAGATAGATAGATAGATAGATATGAAAGGCATTATATAATAGATAGATAGATAGATAGATAGATAGATAGATAGATAGATAGATAGATAGATAGATAGATAGATAGATAGATAGATAGATAAGGCACTATATAATAGATAGATAGATAGATAGATAGATAGATAGATAGATAGATAGATAGATAGATAGATGGATATGAAAGGCATTAGATAGATAGATAGATAGATAGATAGATAGATAGATAGATAGATAGATAGATAGATAGATAGATAAGGCACTATATAATAGATAGATAGATAGATAGATAGATAGATAGATAGATAGATAGATAGATAGATAGATAGATAGATAGATATGAAAGGCATTACATAATAGATAGATAGATAGATAGATAGATAGATAGATAGATAGATAGATAGATAGATAGATAGATAGATAGATAGATAGATGTAAGGCACTATATGATAGATAGATAGATAGATAGATAGATAGATAGATAGATAGATAGATAGATAGATAGATAGATAGATACGTCTGACGTCCTCCAAGGGGGGCCTAGAGGTGCATCATGTGAGAGATGGGGTGCACCAAAGTCAAATAGTGGAACACGAGGCGCTGAAGACCTGCTGCCTGTTACCATGGCGATGAGACTCACAGCAGCCGCACCCCTCTCTGTTTATCACTGATTTTGATTCAGCCGCACCTTAGTAACGGGGCCTGCACCGGCAAGAGCTTAGAAATTTGGTAATCAATTTACCGTCTAGGACTTCTTCTTACATCAAGAATATACCTGCATGACCGGGTTAGCACTACTGCATGACAGGCATTCAAGAAAATGTCACCATTGTGACCTTGGCCATTATCCTCTGAAAAGTCTGGGTGCAGGCTAAACACTTTAACTGCTTGTGGTTTGCCATTTTTTGCTACCTTGTTCTATTCTGTGTTATAAGTGCTGAAAGTGAGGAAAGCAAAGTTTGATAGGCATGGATGACAGAGCACCCTTTGTGTCATATCCTGAACCCATAGAGGAGAACATAATATCTTGACGAGGGGTCCTCAGCTCCGGTGGCTGCAGGTTTTCATTCTAACCCTTTTCCTAATTAGTGACCTGTTTTTGCTTCTAATTAACTCCTCTTGAATTCATTTTATTTGTCTTGTTCTTGAAGATTCAGATCCCTTAATTGTTGCTTTTTCCATATTATTTAGCAGCCTAACAATAATGAAATTGAAAATGAGCCAAATCATGACCAGCAAACTGTGTCCATCATACAATATCTGAAAATAAAGAAAGATGAAGGTCTCGGGAATGTTGATCAGCTCAGGTCCCCAAAACATTTTCACAGTGTTCTTAGAAAAGAAAAAATCAGCAATTTCAGAAATGTCTGCTATTGCACAATGAGAGCAGCAACAAGCCACAGAATTACAGAACGGGTTTAATTAACAGTGAGAATTAAGCAGCTGGTTGGAGTTTGAGGCCCGGACTTAGTTGGTCTTCTGTTGGCTCCCTCATTTCATATTTCATTTCTATTTGGGTGTCATTTAAGGAAAGAAATGCAGCAGTACAGAGGAACGATGAAGAAATTCAAGGGAATAAATCTTTAAAAAAGCAAGTCAATTAAAAGTAATGGAAAAGGAGTTAATTAGCAGCAAAAGTGGTCACCAATTAGGAAAAGAGTTAGAATGAAAACCAGCATCTACCAGGACCAGAGCTGGAGCACAACGATCAAGGCAACTAAAATAAATCATGTGAAATTTTATTAGTAGAAAAAGAACATTTAAAATTATGTTTGGGAAGGCCAACCAACACAATTGCTCTGGGTTTGATTTCTCTCACATTTTCTCGTCACATTTTCTTACCCTAACAGTCCTATTAATTGACCAGCATGCACCAAGGAAGGCATGTGGGCACCACTAAAAGTGCTGGGCTTGTAATAGCTGATCTGTCGTTGAAAGAAAGGAGCAGCAAGGTGGGGGTTCAAAGAGAGGGGGGGGAGACAGCAAAAGATAAAGAAGCGCGCCACCCACCTCCTTCCTGCTTAGACATTCTGCTGGTCAGCGTCCCAAATCTCTTGTTTTTGTTTTGCCCTTCATTGGACTGGCATTAGGCCTTATGCCTTTTGCTGCCAAGGCTATGCTCCTACTTCCAGGTTTGAGAAAACTGGGGAAAGACAAAAAAAATAAATTAATTTGCCGCAGCTTTTAAGCATCATAGTGGCGCAGAATATAGTATGGCTGCTCCATGCTGGGGTGCCACTGTGTTGACTTTCCATGTTCTTGTTGAGATTCCTGTGCTGGATTTTAAACCCAGTGATGGTGTCTTTCAAGTTTATTGTCCTGTGTACACCATACAATGAAATTCTTTTTTTTTTTTTTACTTTAGTTATAAATTTTTCATGACACCATAACAGCATGAACACAACTGAGCAAAAGGGGGAAACAGAGAAGTTGCCTCTCTATTATAAAAGAAAATCTTGAGATGAGACTATTGCCAAGAGATTTTTCCAAATACCGTCCTCCTCTCAACCATTTCATGTTAACGGCCCACGCCCGCGGTCCTCTCACCTCTCATTCGTGTGAATGCTTTTGTCAGACACAGTTCCTGCGCTCTCAGCTCCTATAAATGTTTACGCTTTCCTCGCTTCAAGTTCCCAATAAAAGTAGACGTATTCTGTCCAAATCTTATTGAAGAATTTCACCCCAAAGGGTTATCAACAGAAGAAATGAATATACGGGCAATCCTAGCACCGAGAAACGATGAAGTCAAACGAATTAACATGACAATTGTCGATTGATTACACAGCAAATTGGTTAAATGTGTATCAATAGACTATGCTGAACTAGTTGGTGGTGATAGTGCAGAAGATGAAAACATCAATTTACAATATCCTGTAGAATAACTACAACCGTTAACACCGTCTGGTCTTCCACTGGCCTAATTACTGTAGAAAGAAGGATGTATCATAATGTTACTGGGTAATTTAGGTCTGAGTGATGGGCTATGCACTAGGACAAGATTAGTTGTATTCAAAATTGGTCGAACAATTGTGACATGTAAAATTTTAACAGGCGACAAGAAAGGTAATGTAGTACATCATCCATGGATAACATTAGACACCAAAGGAGATCTCGATGTGCCATTCCTATTAAAACGTTTACAGTTTCCTGATAGAATAGCTTATGCAAAGACAATTAACAAATCATGGGGACAAACATTCGAAAAAGTCGGTTTATTTATTAAAGAGAAAGATACGATATTTACTCACGGGCAGTTACATGTTGTCACAATGTAAGTCCAAACACGGAATCAAAATTCAAAGTGATACTGACGAAAAGTTAATTAAAAAAATTGTTTTTACTGAAGTTTTACAGTAAAAGTGTAAGTTTAAAAAGTATTTGTGTGTTAATTTCAAAGCCAAACAGAACGAAAATGTATAATGCAATGAATACCTCTAACACAACATGAAACGTAATTTTCTTTCCAATTTATTATGTTTTACTATTTTTTACTTTGGTTTATTACTTGCTGTAATCCTCTTTAATAAAATCCCTGTGTGTGTCCAGGTGTCCGTGTGTGTGTGCGTCTTCTGGTGAAATGCGCATGCGCGGGGCACGGTGTGACGCGCGATATTACTGTCAGAGAAAGTTAGAGGCGTTTTACGGACATACAAACCAGTATTACTGCGAGAGGAAATTAAAGGTATACAATACAGTGACACATATCACAGCCACATACAAGCCAGTATTACTGTCAGAGGAGATTAAAGGCATATTACTGACGCGCACGCCTGTATTACCGCCAGAGAAAATTAAAGGTATATTACGGACGTACAAGACAGTATTACTGTCACAGAAAATTAAAGACACACAATACACGGCGGCAGCCCACGAAGAACGGTCAGCTCAGCAAGTAAACATCAACAAAAGAAAGGCTGAAAGAAAGAAAAATACGACCAACAGACAGAATGAGGTCAAAGTCCCTTGCCATTTAATATAGACTGTTCCTACTAATGTTTATGCACTACTGTTCTAGCACCCGTTTTTGTAGTGGGCTAAATGACTAGTGTAAAATAATTAGGTCTATTATGCATATGTAACAATTCCCATGAAAATAACAATCTGTTGTCACACACGTGCGCATGGGAGGCAGCTAAAGGGCTTGAGTGAGGGCAGTTCCGAGACATACCGGGATGTGGCAGAGTGCACTGAATGTTTTTCTCCCTTTCCTGTAGACCATTCATGGGAGATTCCACCAGGTCCTCTTGATGTCACTTCCGGGACCGAGCCTATGGAAGGAAACCTTGCTGGCTCCGGTCTCTGTGATGTGACGTCCGGGCTCGAACCTATGGCTGAAGACCTTCATGAGCCCGAACCCCTTCAATCTCACTTCCTGTCTTCCCCTTTAAAAGCCTCCACCTTTTCCCTATTCCCTCAGTTCTGTTTTGGACTCGGTTTTGTGCACATCAGTGCCGTACCTAATTTACGACTTTGCAGCCAGGAAACCAATTATACGGGTGGCTGCCCCAAACCTTTCTATGACTCTGAGTCGAGTTTGTGACACTGTTTAAATTGTATACAGTAATCCCTCCTCCTTCCAGAACCCCCCGCGAAAGGTGAAAATCGCGAAGTAAAAACCATATGGTCATATGGTTATTTTTATATATTTTAAGCCCTTATAAATTCTCCCACACTATTATAAACATTTCCCGCACAATGATACAGCATAAACCCTTTGTATTCTCTTAGATATTAGGTAAGATTCATTGAAATTAAGTACGTATGTAAACACACTGTTTATATACAGTAAAACCTAAATATTATTTTAAAGATATCGAGCGTCTCCGATATCACATATGTTACAGCCATTACGACAGACAGGCCACCAGCAATAAATATGTACAATACAAGAAAAATTGTATACAGTAAAATGTGTGTACAGTGACACTAAACTATGTACATGTAATAAGTACTGTACGTAGAAAATTAATTATGGTTACTCACCAACAATGACACAACGACTTGTCCGATAACAATTAATTTAATTTTACTGCACAACAAAGGATAGCGTTACAGCTCTTCTAAAGGAGCCTCTTCAAGCGATTGTGTAGCACCACCATTGTTCTTCTTCCGGCAGTTTTCAATCCAAATCCCTAAAGCAGATTCCATCCGGACTACTGCCTTATCACGTCTACTTACAACTCGTTTTGCACCCTGGTTAAAGGACACTGCAGCCGTAGATCTTATATGCTTTTCCTCCTTTTTAAATAAAAAGAATCTTGGACTCATTGATGCCGTAATGGTGTCCTACAGCAGTGCAGCTGTTCCCTACCTTCAACATATCCAAAAATTGTACCTTTCGGCAATCGTTAGCATCTTCCGTTTGCACTTGGGCACGGCCCCTGAAGCAGTTGCAGGAGCAGATCGTTTTTGGAGCAATAACGAAGGGCTTGACTACACACAAAGATAAATAAAAAGGAGCACAAAAGTTAACTCTTTACGCAGCGAAACATGTTGATGCTGAATGAGCGAGACAAGACTTCCTGGTTAATGCAGCGGAATCAAATTTGCCGCTTCATCGCTGAGCCAATCAGCACACAGGAACTTAACTGCGTGCTCTGATTGGGTAGCTTCTCAGCCATCCCCCAATAGAATCCCTTGTATGAAATCAACTGGGCAAACCAACTGAGGAAGCATGTACCAGAAGTAAAAAGACCCATTGTCCGCAGAAACCTGCGAAGCAGAGAAAAATCCACGTTATATATTTAGATATGCTTACATATAAAATCCGCGATAGAGTGAAGTCACGAAAGTCGAAGCGCGATACAGGGAGGGGTAACTGTATCTGCTTCCCCATATGTTAGCGACAGATTTGCAAAGTGGCTAGTGTGTAGCGCCTGCCTGGGGGTTGGCAAGCGAAGTGAGCAGATGGCAGAGCCCCCTAGTAACTATCCATCCATCCATTTTCCAACCTGCTGAATCCAAACACAGGGTCACAGGGGTCTGCTGGAGCCAATCCCAGCCAATACAGGGCACAAGGCAGGAACCAATCCTGGGCAGGGTGCCAACCCACCGCAGGACACACACAAACACACCAAGCACACACTAGGGCCAATTTAGAATCGCCAATCCACCTAACCTGCATGTCTTTGGACTGTGGGAGGAAACCGGAGCGCCCGGAGGAAACCCACGCAGACACGGGGAGAACATGCAAACTCCACGCAGGGAGGACCCGTGAAGCGAACCTAACTGCGAGGCAGCAGTGCTACCACTGCGCCACCATGCCGCCCCCTAGTAACTATATAAATTCAAAAAGTGATATCTGAGAAAACATTACACCATGTATAACAAAATTACAGAGTAACTGCCCCTTCAGATGCAATGAGAAACAATCAATCACTTACACAGTAGCTATAAATGTACTACACATGGATGGAGAGAGTGAAGGAAAGAAAAATAAACGAGAGAAGGACAGAGACACAGAGAGAGATGGTCAGCACACGTTGAGATTCAATGTTGTTATGGCTCTGGGAAAGAAGCTGTCCCTGAAGTCCATTCATCCTTCATTTGATGGACCTGTAGTGCCTACCAGAGGGCAACTGGTCAAACAGGTGAAAACCAGAATGTTGGTGGTGGTGGTGGTGGTGGGGGGTCCTTCAAAATATTTTTGGCCCTGCCAAGGCAGTGGGAAGTGTACAAGTCTTGTAGGGAGAGCGGAGAGCAGCCGACAGTCGTCTGAGCTGCATTGATGACATGCTGAAGCCCCCTCCTGTCTGTACCAGGCTGCTATACAGTAATGTCAGCACGCTCTCTGTGGAGGAGCAGTAGACGGTCACCAGCAGCTTTTGATCCACATTATTCTTCCTAAGCAGTCTCAGGGTGTGAAGTCTCTGCTGTGCCTTTTTAATGACCGCACTCCAAGACGGGTCAGCAGAGATGAAGGTATCCAAGAATTTGAAGGCCGGGACAATGAAACTCTTACTTGCCTGTCCACTCAGATCGGTGGTAATGATTCGATACCAACAAGACACACACAAAAAGCAGACATAGCTGAGGCAGAGTGGCCTCTAGTCCAAGGTGGACACAGTGCTTTTCCAGTAAGGTGGACCCAATGCTATTCTGATATATGTACCATCTTACAGGGTGGAGTCGTGGCTCTGAGGTAGGGATCTGCACTGGCAATCGGAAGGTTGCCAGTTTGAATTCCATAAACGCCAAAAATGATTCTACTTCGTTGGGCCCTTGAGCAAAGCCCTTAACCTGCAATTGCTCTGTCCTGGGTAAGATGCTAATCTGCATCCAGCCCTGCATGAAGACCCTCAAACCTGGAATTGACACTCCAGCCACCATAAAAAACCTCCCACTGTTCCATTCCATCTGAACTAGTGTGGTGCTGAGGTGTCACCCGTCGCATGGCTGCACTCGGGTCCTAATCTGAGATCCTGAGTTGGTTTGTCACGTGGTGGGGGCGGCAATGCGCTGTATCAGCCCCTGCTCCTAACCTCTTCCAGGGTAGAATATGAATAAACAGATGCAAGCTGTCTTTTTCTACTTTATTCTTCGTTATGAATGTATGTTGGGTGACTAACAGCCTCACAGCTCCAGGGAGTTGAATTCAAAAACCTTGACAGTCACAGCCTGAGTGGACATTGCATGTTCTCCTTGTGTTTCTGCGGGTTTCCTTTAGGACCATCATTTTCCTCCCATAGAACTGGCAGGCTTGGACTGGTGTCTTGGAACTGGCCCAATGTGAATGATTATGCCATGTGATAGCACACTCATGCACACTCTTAACTAAGATAATTTAGAAATAAAAGCAGGCCACACCAACTCCATCTTCTAATCTGTCCTCAAGCTCATTAGGCACAGCGGTCCGCTCGAGTGATGCGATTCATCAGCCACAGAGCCTCGTGCCCTCAACTGTTAAATCATTTATGTTGATGCGGCCTAGTCGGAGGCTTTGGGACTTGCTTAGCCATTCAAGCAGCGTGCAGAAAGTCAGGCCCGGGAAATGAGGAGCGCTCATCTATCGAACTTTTGCACGCCTCATTTGCGATCATTTGTAATTGAAAATATTTAAATGTATGCCTTATTGCCTTGAATAGAACATGCCTTCAATTTCAAGATTTGTGATATTCACTTGCGTTCTTGTTACGGAAGCAGGGGAGGTGGTCCGTAAGAGATTACAGGATGACCCCACACACAGTAAAAGGACCAGTCTCAGCACCGACCAAGTGTGTCTGCTCTTGGAACTGTCTTCAATCCAAATATTTTATATACAAAGGCCAGTACTACAGGCAGAAACATGGCTGCGCCATGGGTTCCCCAGTTTCACCTATTGTGGACAATCTGTATATGGAAGAGGTGGAAAAGAGAGCGCTACTATCCTATCCTGGAACACCACCGAGCCATTGGTTCATGTATGTGGACGACACCTGGGTGAAAATCAAATCTCAGGAGGTACCACAACTCACGGACCACATCAACTCAGTGGACAAACACATCCAGTTCACCAGGGAGGACATGAAACGTGACAGGCTAGCTTTCTTAGATTGTGAAATTTCCATCAGCAATGGGGGACATTTGAAAGTGGATGTGCACCGTAAACCAACGCATACAGATCAGCATTTAAGGTTTGACTCTCACCATCCACTAGAGCACAAAACAGGAGTCATCAGGACTCTACAACACAGAGCAAACATCATACCCACAGACACAGCGGCTAGGGAAGCAGAAGAACATCACATCAAAAAGGCAGTGAGAAAATGTGGTTATTTCAGCTGGACTTTTGTCAAAACGGGGAAGACACCTAAAGAATGCTCTAAGCAATCCAGATGAGAGGAAGGACAAGCGAAAACTTTTGGTGATCCCTTATGTGTCAGGAGTATCGGAACAGCTGAGACGCATTTTTTCAAAACACGAGGTCTCGGTGGCGTTCAAACTCCAAAACATGCTACACCAATAATTGGTCCACCCCAAGGACCGGGTGCCCCAGCACAGACAGAGTAATATAGTTTACGCAGTTAGGTGCCAAGAGGATTGCTGTGAATTATACATCGGGGAAACCAAACAACCACTGGCGAAGCGGATGGCACAACACAGAAGAGCTACCTCATCAGGCCAGGACTCCACAGTCTATTTCCACCTACAGGACAGTGGTCACTCTTTCAGTGATGAAGATGTGCACATCCTGGACAGGGAGGAACGCTGGTTTGAGCGAGGAGTCAAGGAGGCCGTTTACGTGAAAAAGGAACGACCATCTCTGAACCGAGGAGGGGGCCTAAGGGTACATCTTTCACCATCTTACAATGCTGTGATTGCAGCCATTCCCCAACTCTCTGTGAATGGTACTCATGGCCGTTGATCAATGGACAATTTGCATATCATTGATCACACGGCCCATTGTCAGTCAATGGTGCTAGTTGTGGTCATTATGCAAAGGTACTGTTTATAAGGTTGGAGAAACTTGCAGTCAACTGAGACTGAGGAAGTCACTTAGATGAGTGATGTAACGTATCTCCCTGGAAAAGAACTACGTCCAGATGAACTGAATCAACTTTCTAGAATTTGTGATAAAAGATCAGTGGCTCACTTGTTCCAGACATTATCTCTCACATCCAGAGATCTGTGTTCAATTGGAGAGGGGGGTGTTGACAATTGCATGTTCCTCCTGTGTCTGAAGTGTACATTAGGAGCACTGACATCCTGTTTTGTGTCAGCATGCTCTGTAATAGCATACTGCTCTGTCCAGATATGGTACCTGCATTGCATTGAAGTTATTGGGACAGACCCCAGCACTTCATGATCCTGTGATCGAAAATGAATGGAAGGATATGTTTCTTTCCCGAAAAAGCATTCAACTTTAAGAGGCACAAGCCTGCATCTTCATGTGTCCCTTGTGTCATCTGCAAACTGTACACAGCTGAAACAGAGCAGAAGTAATTATGTGAAATGGTTGCGTGCCAACTGAAAACATCTGGGAGGAGAATCAGACAAGCAAACAAGCTGCCGTGGAGCAGTAGTCCTTGTTAAGGCTCTTAAGGACACGAGTTTCCAGTGGTGGACAAAAGTAAAGGAGGCCAAGCCTAGTCGGTAGCAGATCATACTGAATTTATGCTTCATTTTATGAGAAAAAAGGTAAAACAAATCAATTTTTTTCAAGGAAATTTTGGCCAAATGGTACACTGCATAGTGACAGGTAGTCAGAAGTCTAACATCATTGTGCCGTATATGCAAAAATAACGTATGCCCAGTTTATTTATTTTTAAATTTCATTGATTTTATTGTAATCATTCCATACAAATAGATCAGTTTTTACAAAAAATAGGATTGAAAACAAATCAACCCCCACCCCTGAGAAAGAGAGCATGGCCAATGGAGTAAAACTTAAAGCTAATAAAAATAAATAAACTGATGAGTTTAATAGGCAGATAAAGATAAATGGAGAAGAAAAAGAAATGGGGAGAGAATCTACTTCCTCAGTGCTTTAAGAGCTTCTTCTAAAATATTATTGATTAGATCCTGCCAGGTTTTGAAAAAGTTCTGCACAGATCCTCTACGTGAAAATTTGATTTTTTCCCATTTCAAATAATATAAAACCTCAGTTACCCCCACGGTTATCAAACTTTTTTGAACAAGTACCACTCCGCGAGGACCAGTAAACTGAAGTACCACTGTCAATGAATCGTTAATTTACGCCTGTGTTGTTTTGAAGAAAAAGTCACTATAATCACTATAATGACTATAATTATGATGTTAAAGTGATATTAAACTAATTAAGGAAATGGGTGCCCGTGCTAATAAAAGCCGGCTTGGAATCTTCCACGCATTTACAGTAGTATACTTATACTATATATGATTATATGCAACATATTGGCATTCTAGCAACATCGATTCGTGGAAAATAAAGGACCACACGAGTACCACTTGGCATGACTTGAAGTAACACCAGTGGTACGCGTACCACAGTTTGAAAACCGTGGAGTTACCCACTGACTTAAAAGAGGTGAGTTAGGTTTCTTCCACTTGAGTAAAATAAGTCTGCGTGCCAATAGTGTAGTGAAGGCGATCACAGTTTGTTTGTCCTCCTCCACTTTAAGCCCCTCTGGAAGAACACCAAACACGGCTGTTAGTGGGTTAGGAGGGATTGGGACACCAACGTATGCCCAGTTTAGTCTTTTCTTTCTCCTTCCAGTCTACTTGTACTGGTTCAAACCCTCTGAGTCACAGTTACTTAAACTATTTGCTGTGATACAAAATGGCTTGCAGGTTGTCACCTTTTAGGTCACTCAGGGTTGTGACTTTCTGTTATACTCAATGGGAAAGGGTCTCATGGTGGGTTTCTGTGGGGAGTTTAAGCAACTGATATTGCTCAACTATCACTCCCACCCCCTTGCCGCCGCTAATGTGGCGATTCTCTCCCCTGCTCTGACGGTAGTGACACTATGAAGGTTGTAGGTAAAGCTCTTATATGTGAGGTTTATTACAAACACATCTCTCTATTATATAAAAAAATCTTTCAATGCGACAAGACTTTTTAGGAGATGAGACATTTTGGAAAAGATTTTTTCAAGTCCCCCGAGACAAGAGTATTGCCATGAGATTCTTTCAAGTCACATCCTCCTATCAACCATTTTCTTACAAGACCACGGTCCTCTCACCTCTCAGTCTTGTGAATGCTTTTGTCAGACACACTTCCTGCTCTCTCAGCTGTTATAAATTTTAACGTCAGTATGCCACACTTCACAGATATGAATAACCTATCTACTGATGTTTTGTAAGTGTTATGAAGACCAAACGTAGCATTTGGTAAGGTCTTGTTACATACAAGTAAATGACTAACCTCCACTAAAGTGTTACCCGATCTTTAGTGTTTGTCTCCTCCACTCTCAAGGATTTCATACTTCACTTTTTTACCAGTCTAATAAATAAAACTGAATGTGTGTTTCTCCGGTATGCAAATCCATACCAATGAATCGATCTCCATCAAATTTTGCACCAATGTATCATTTGTACGGTGAATGACCAGAGGCCATGTTACTTTTAGATTATTTTCACTTGAAGAACTTGATTCAGTGACTGTATCTGCGCTTTATTAGGGATTTTTGAAACTTGACACACAAAATTGTTCCATAAGGTGGGTTTAGCCAGTAAAATTTTGGTTTGTGGTGTGGCCACCAGGGTGCACACCAGCTCTCCAAACCCGATACAAACAGATGTGGACACAAGTCCAGCAACGCACACATTTTATTTTTCAGCTGGGGGAAACCCTTTCCTACATTTCCCAGCTAGACAGCACATTGCACAACCACCAAGCACAGTGAAGCACAACATGGCACTTTCTTTTCTTCTTCTTCTCCTCTGTCTCTGTTGCTCCTTCCACCTCCACTCCTCCTCTGGCAAGCTTTGTCCTCGTCCTCCTCCCGACTCTGCCTCCTTTTAAGTGATCACTAGAAGTACTTCTAGTGTTCCAAAGGCTTGGCCTGGGAGCACTTCCTGGTAAGGCTGGAGCCCCACTAAGTATGGCTCCCCAGTCCCCACAGCACCCCCTGGCACCCAACAGGGCTGAGTCACAGAATTCCAATTCCCATGAAGCCCTGTGGGAAACCATGGCACTGCCCCAACCCAGGGGGACTGCCATGTAGCAGCCCGAGGGAGGTACTGTCCTGTATATATTCTCTCCCTGGGTCCTTCTGACTCATAGGTGATACCCGACCAGGTAAGTGCCACAAGTGTCCACCACAGTGGCCAAACTGTTTCCCCCTGTTTTTATTTGGTGAGGGCACTTTCATTTTATTTCACCTTGTGCACCCTGCCATATAGCTCCTTTTAAAGAAGGTGATGATAAATGGAGCATCTTTGTTTCCAAATGATATTACACTCTCAGTCATACCGAAAATAATGAAGAATACAGGAATATACCCTGCCTAAAGCCGGCTGGTTACTTAGAGGCTTACAGATGATTTGATAGGTCATTTCGTGGATTATCTTACAAACAGACCTCAGTATGTGCGTCTCGGGAATTGCAGATCTGACATTGTGGTCAGCAACACAGGAGCGCCGCAGGGGACTGTACTTTCTCCGGTCCTATTCAGCCTATATACATTGGACTTCCAATATAACTCAGAGTCCTGCCACGTGCAAAAGTTTGCTGACGACACTGCTATCGTGGGCTGCATCAGCAGTGGGCAGGAGGAGGAGTATAGAAACCTCATCAAGGACTTTGTTAAATGGTGCGACTTAAACCACCTACAACTGAACACCAGCAAAACCAAGGAACTGGTGGTGGATTTTAGGAGACCCAGGCCCCTCATGGACCCCGTGATCATCAGAGGTGACTGTGTGCAGAGGGTGCAGACCTATAAATACCTGGGAGTGCAGCTGGATGATAAATTAGACTGGACTGCCAATACTGATTCTCTGTGCAAGAAAGGACAGAGCCGCCTGTACTTCCTTAGAAGACTGGCATCCTTCAACATCTGCAGTAAGATGCTGCAGATGTTCTATCAGATGGTTGTGGCGAGTGCCCTCTTCTACGCAGTGGTGTGCTGGGGAGGCAGCATTAAGAAGAAGGATGCCTCACGCCTGGACAAACTGGTGAGGAAGGCAGGCTCTATTGTTGGCATAGAGCTGGACGGTTTGACATCCGTAGCAGAGCAACGGGCACTCAGCAGGCTCCTATCAATTATGGAGAATCCACTACATCCATTAAACAGTGTCATCTCCAGACAGAGGAGCAGTTTCAGCGACAGACTGCTGTCACTGTCCTGCTCCACTGACAGACTGAGGAGATCATTCCTCCCCCAAACTATGCGACTCTTCAATTCCACCAGAGGGGGTAAACGTTGAACATTATTCAAGTTATTGTCTGTTTTTTTACCTGCATTTTTTATTACTCATTAATTTAATATTTTTTGCTGCTGGAATATGTGAATTTCCCCCTGGGATTAATAAAGTATCTATCTATCTATCTATCTATCTATCTATCTATCTATCTATCTATCTATCTATCTATCTATCTATCTATCTATCTATCTAACAGCTGATGTGGTCCTGCAGTGGTTACAACCTGCTGTCTCACATGAAGACCTTCTTATTATTAGTCAGACATCACAGATACCTCTTAATAATTCATCTTCTATAATTTGCATATCTCCATTCTTCATCTTCAATTAGAAAGGTCTTTAGGAGACATCTAGTAGTCCCAAAGGCCACTTAATCTAATAAAGCTCATGATTTAAAATTCTGTGCACCACCTGCTACAAAAGCTCATGAGAATCATGTTGTGCATGAGATGAATCTACATTTGAATGATTTTCAGAAGGCATTTGATAAGGCTCCACATAAATGGTTGGGAATGAAGCTAAAGTGGGAATTCAGGGTGTAATGCGTAGAGGCAAAATTAGGCTAAAGGACAGTAAGTAAAACTTACCAGAATTAGGTGATGTTAAAAGTGTCCAGCAGGGGGCAACGCTAAGGCTGCTTCTTTTTTAATATGCAAAAATGATCGGGAGAGGAAAATAAACAACAAGCTGCTTACATTTGCAGAAGATACCAAGCTAGGTGGGATGTCAGAAAAACTAGAATCCACTGAATCATTACAGACTTGGACAGATTTGTGGCAGATGAAATTTAATGTCAGTAAACTTAAAGTATTACATGTAGGAATTAAAAATGTGAGGTTTGAAACACAATGGGAGGTCTGAACATTGAACGTACACTTTATGAGAAGGATTTAGGAGTAATAGTTGTCATTCTGATGCTCGGTTTGAACTTCAGCAGGTCATCATGACAATGTCTTCAGGCCTCAATGCATCAAGTTGCTGCCATGTGATTGGCTAATTGGATAGTTGCGTTAACAAGCAGTTGGACAGGTGAACCTAATAAAGTGGCCAGTGAGTTTATGTTAAAACAAGAATTTCATTGGGTGTACTTACTTTTTTCACAGCCTGTCCCATTTAGTGTCTTCTCCTGATTGTACAGTCCCATCCAAACTCCCGGAGATCATGACGATCTATAGCAGACAAGGGAAGAGGAAAACAGTACGAGGCGAACTGAATGGGAAGTCAAGAGAAGACAAAATGTTCTGCTTTGTATTCTTCGAAGCAAATCCTATTGATAATTTTGAGATAAAACCTTTCCCTAAAATGAAATGAATACAATCCTAACTCTTGTGTTTGCTTGCTTTAGGCAAAACAATTGCCCAGAGAACGTCTGACAGTACTAATTACAGTAATCATCCTTATTATTCTAATTCTTGTCAGCTGCATGAGCCTCATAAGCTTTTAGGATGACTTCATTATAGGGTGTACCTAAGCTGGTCGCTGTCTGTACGACTGCAGCATGACTCTTCTTCTTGGAGGGTAATTAGGAATTGTCAAGTTGGCATTAAGCACACAAATGTTTGCCCTGCAGTTCTTGGTATGATGCGTTAATAAAATAAAATGAAAAGAACTTAATCCTGATGACTGCAAAAACAAAGGCTTATATTTCCTAGCAGAACATTTTCTATTATGGTGTTACAAAGGTCATGAATCAATTGTGGGCATAGCTCCATCCCAGGGTAGCAATGTACCATAGCCATCTTTTTAGCTGCAGACCATCACAAAGCATATTCACCTTCAGTCACTCACACTGGACCAATGTAGAATCACCGTCTCATCTCATTACACTTTCTGAAACTTCTCCTGGTCAGGGTGATGGTCCAGTACAATACAACTTGGAGTCCTGCCACGTGCAAAGGTTCACTGACAACACTGCTATTGTGGGCTGCATCAGGAGTGGGCAGGAGGACGACTATAGGAACCTAATCAAGGACTTTGTTAAATGGTGCAACTCAAACCACCTACAACTGAACACCAACAAAAACCAAGGAGCTGGTGGTGGATTTTAGGAGGACCAGGCCTCTTATGGACCCCGTGATCATCAGAGGTGACTGTGTGCAGAGGGTGCAGACCTATAAATACCTGGGAGTGCAGCTGGATGATAAATTGGACTGGACTGCCAATACTGATGCTCTGTGCAAGAAAGGACAGAGCCAGTTATACTTCCTTAGAAGGCTGGCGTCCTTCAACATCTGCAATAAGATGCTGTAGATTTTCTATCAGATGGTTGTTGCGAGTGCCCTCTTCTACGTGGTGGTGTGCTGGGGAGGCAGCATTAAGAAGAAGGACGCCTCACGTCTGGACAAACTGGTGAGGAAGGCAGGCTCTATTGTAGGCACGGAGCGGGACAGTTTGACATCCGTGGCAGAGTGACGGGCGCTGAGCAGGCTCCTATCAATCATGGAGAATCCACTGCATCTACTAAACAGTGTCATCTCCAGACAGAGGAGCAGCTTCAGCGACAGACTGCTGTCACCGTCCTGCTCCACTGACAGACTGAGGAGATCGTTCCTCCCCCACACCAAGTAAACGTTAACATTATACAAAGTTATTGTCTGTTATACCTGCATTTTTATCACTCTTTAATTTAATATTGTTTTTATCAGTATGCTGGTGCTGGAGCATGTGAATTTCCCCTTGGGATTAATAAAGTATCTATCTATCTATCTATCTATCTATCTATCTATCTATCTATCTATCTATCTATCTATCTATCTATCTATCTATCTATCTGTCTGTCTGTCTGTCTGTCTGTCTGTCTGTCTGTCTGTCTGTCTGTCTGTCTGTCTGTCTGTCTGTCTGTCTGTCTGTCTGTCTGTCTGTCTATCTATCTATCTATCTATCTATCTATCTATCTATCTAGTGGCAACAGGTCAAGCAGGTCAGCAAAGGCCTCCCTGTCCACATCTACAAATTTCTGCTCTTCCTGGGAAATCTCCAAGTATTCCCAAACAACCCAAAAGATATAATCACTCCAGAGCAGGTGTTCTCAACCTGTGGTGCCCGTACCCCCAGGGGGTGCAAGGTGGCATTTTCTGGAGTGTGACAAACAGGGAGGCTACATCGCGATTCTCTTACCTTGTCCCTTACCCTTTTCACTAGATACCTATTGACCCCCATTAGGGCAAAACGTGTTGTGTACTCTTTATATTATTTGACAGATACTGTATAGCATATATACTTTTGGATGACAAGATGGGAGCTGACGGCTATCCTTCCTCTTGTGGGGATTGTTGATTTATTTCTGGACATTTTGTGTTGTTTTTCCCGCTCCCCATATGTGAGGCCTGCTCCAGCTGAAGCCAGTAGGTAGATTTTGGGGCCTGGCTGAGCTTGGGTAAGCCTCTTCTGAGTGGGTTAATGAAGTTTCTAGCTTGCTTCTTGGCTTATTTTTGGAGACCTCACACCCACTCTACCTTTGTGAAGAATCCATTTCCATGACACTTTCTTTGTGACTTAGTGCTCCTGGCTCTTGATCCTCGTTATTGGTATTCTGAGTACAGTTTAGATTTATGGTTTGGCTTAGATATTGTCTTCTTCTTCTTTCAGCTGCTCCCATTGGGGTTGCCACAGCTGATCATCTTTTTTCATCTCTTCCATGTCCTCTCTCACCACATCCATAAACCTCTTCTTAGGCCTTCCTCTTTTCCTTTTGCCTGAATAGAAATCACAGAAGTGTTTTGTGAATATCGCAGGACTCGGTGAACTGCATCAAAGTCAATGGGGAAGGATAAACTGAACTAGATTTGACTGGATTATAATGGTGGAATCATCTTTGAAGTTTCCCTGAGGGTTAGGGAAACATCCGCCTGCTATACTGGACCACTTATTGTGACCAAAAAGACGACCTGAGCTGTGCAGCAGCAGTGCCAACCACAGCACCACCGTGCCTCCGTGAGATCAAAGAAGAACACTGTGGAGTTTGCTCATCAGTAGCATTCACTATAATTTACAGATTTTATTTTATATGCTACCAAGTTCTCAATCCTTATCTTAAATCCATATTTAACCTGAGGCCAGGACAGAAGGGCATGCAGGATGTGCTTACTGCCAGTATGCTTTACTGCTTTTCTCTCTGTTTTATAAAAAAATCTTGGAAGGAGATGAGACGTGATTTTCTCGGAGAGACACTTATACATCCCGTGAAATGAGTCCACACCCGGGGCCGGAAATGAAGGACAAAAAGTAGATGACAAAGTAGAACTTCGTAAAGAATTCAAAAATGTTGGCACATACACATGCAGAGCAGGTTAGAGATAATGGAAGTACTAAAATTCAAAAGTCTCAAAAAAAGGATAGGAAAGATCGCATTAGCGCAAACAAATGGAAATCATTACTTAATTATAATGGAACAGCGAAAAGAGATTGAATATATTATTTGGATTTAAACTTAAAGTCAGAGACTTGTAGATCGTCTAATTTGTGTTGCCAGCAAGAATCAAAAGATTCCAAAAACGTTGGCACAGTATGAAGTCTCGTGAGATGGAGACTTTTAACATGACATTTTTTTAAGTCATGCCCTACTTACAACTATTTACAAATAAGACCCCGGTCACCTAACCTCTCAGTTGTGTGAATGCTTTTGTCAGACAAACCTCCAGTGCTCTCAGCTCTTATCAATTTAATCAGGACAATAATGTTATACCTTCTAGATGACACGTCAACAACTAAGCGAAGAAGAAAGAGCATGGAAAAACATTCGAAAAAGTTGTTTTATTTAGTAGAGAAAAAGAAGCGATATTCACTCACAGGCAGTTATACGTTACATTGTCACGATGTAAGTCCAAACACGGAATCAAAATTCAATGCGATCTTGAAGAAAAGTTAATTCCAAATATTGTTTTTACTAAAGTTTTAAAGTAAAAGTGAAAATAATGCATATGTAACAATTCCCAAGAAAATAACAATCTCTTAAAATTGTATATCCGGTTAACCAAACCTGGGGGTGGGCAAGTGAAGCAAGAAGGGGGTGGAGCCCCCTAGTATAATATTAAATTAAAAGCAGCTTTTTTGCTTCAAAAGGTTGCTTATTTTGAACCATAACATTTTCTACTTTTTCTTATTGTGGTGCAGCCAATAACTATTAGCAGCGCAATAGCCCACTGACTGCGTAAGGCACCGAGTGACTACCTAATATGTCTCAGACACAGTAGGCTAATCATAAAGGCCGACTTCTTGGCCATTAGCAAGCCTGGTAAACAGCCCACTACAGACCTGCTGCAGGCCAAGTGAGCTGAGGCCCCTCCATTATTCTGCTGCTGTTTATTGAACCAACTCTGCCCTCTTCAGGAAGCATGAAGAATTTACATAGCTATATTCAGTATCTCAGAGAAAAGCCAAGCAAAATGACACCTTTTATTGGCTAACTAAAAAGATTACAATATGCAAGCTTTCGAGGCAACTCAGGCCCCTTTTTCAGGCACGATCTTGCCTGAAGAAGGGGCCTGAGTTGCCTCGAAAGCTTGCATATTGTAATCTTTTTAGTTAGCCAATAAAAGGTGTCATTTTGCTTGGCTTTTCTCTACATTCATAATGGCTAACACGGTACAACACCCTAGCACTTCAGTATCTCAGAAAGCTTTCGATAAGGTGCCACATGAGAGGTTGGGCATCAAATTAAAAGAAGTGGGAGTTCAGGGTGATGTTTTTAGATGGGTGCAGAATTGGCTCAGACACAGGAAGCAGAGGGTTACGGTGTGAGGAACCTCATCAGAATTGGCCGATGTTAAGAGAGGTGTACCATAGGGGTCAGTGCTAGGGCCACTGCTAGTTTTAATATATACAGTGGTGTGAAAAACTATTTGCCCCCTTCCTGATTTCTTATTCTTTTGCATGTTTGTCACACAAAATGTTTCTGATCATCAAACACATTTAACCATTAGTCAAATATAACACAAGTAAACACAAAATGCAGTTTTTAAATGATGGTGTTTATTATTTAGGGAGAAAAAAAATCCAAACCTACATGGCCCTGTGTGAAAAAGTAATTGCCCCCTTGTTAAAAAATAACCTAACTGTGGTGTATCACACCTGAGTTCAATTTCCGTAGCCACCCCCAGGCCTGATTACTGCCACACCTGTTTCAATCAAGAAATCACTTAAATAGGAGCTGCCTGACACAGAGAAGTAGACCAAAAGCACCTGAAAAGCTAAAAAATCATGCCAAGATCCAAAGAAATTCAGGAACAAATGAGAACAGAAGTAATTGAGATCTATCAGTCTGGTAAAGGTTATAAAGCCATTTCTAAAGCTTTGGGACTCCAGCGAACCACAGTGAGAGCCATTATCCACAAATGGCAAAAACATGGAACAGTGGTGAACCTTCCCAGGAGTGGCCGGCCGACCAAAATTACCCCAAGAGCGCAGAGACGATTCATCCGAGAGGTCACAAAAGACCCCAGGACAACGTCTAAAGAACTGCAGGCCTCACTTGCCTCAATTAAGGTCAGTGTTCACGACTCCACCATAAGAAAGAGACTGGGCAAAAACGGCCTGCATGACAGATTTCCAAGACGCAAACCACTGTTAAGCAAAAAGAACATTAGGGCTCGTCTCAATTTTGCTAAGAAACATCTCAATGATTGCCAAGACTTTTGGGAAAATACCTCGTGGACTGATGAGTCAAAAGTTGAACTTTTTGGAAGGCAAATGTCCCGTTACATCTGGCGTAAAAGGAACACAGCATTTCAGAAAAAGAACATCATACCAACAGTAAAATATGGTGGTGGTAGTGTGATGGTCTGGGGTTGTTTTGCTGCTTCAGGACCTGGAAGGCTTGCTGTGATAGATGGAACCATGAATTCTACTGTCTACCAAAAAATCCTGAAGGAGAATGTCCGGCCATCTGTTCGTCAACTCAAGCTGAAGCGATCTTGGGTGCTGCAACAGGACAATGACCCAAAACACACCAGCAAATCCACCTCTGAATGGCTGAAGAAAAACAAAATGAAGACTTTGGAGTGGCCTAGTCAAAGTCCTGACCTGAATCCAATTGAGATGCTATGGCATGACCTTAAAAAGGCGGTTTATGCTAGAAAACCCTCAAATAAAGCTGAATTACAACAATTTTGCAAAGATGAGTGGGCCAAAATTCCTCCAGAGCGCTGTAAAAGACTCATTGCAAGTTATCGCAAACGCTTGATTGCAGTTATTGCTGCTAAGGGTGGCCCAACCAGTTATTAGGTTCAGGGGGCAATTACTTTTTCACACAGGGCCATGTAGGTTTGGATTTTTTTTTCTCCCTAAATAATAAAAACCACCATTTACAAACTGCATTTTGTGTTTACTTGTGTTATATTTGACTAATGGTTAAATGTGTTTGATGATCAGAAACATTTCGTGTGACAAACATGCAAAAGAATAAGAAATCAGGAAGGGGGCAAATAGTTTTTCACACCACTGTATAAATGATTTAGATAGGAATATAAGTAACAAGCTGGTTAAGTTTGCAGATGATACCAAGATAGGTCGATTAGCAGATAATTTGGACTCCGTTATATATCATTACAGAAGGACTTGGATAGCAGACAGGCTTGGGCAGATTTGTGGCAGATAAAATTTAATGTCAGTAAATGTAAAGAATTACAGATAGGAAGTAAAAATGTGAGGTTTAAATACACAACGAGCGGTCGGAAAATCAAGAGTCCACCTTATGAGAAGGATTTAGGAGTCATAGTGGACTCTAAGCTATCGACTTCCAGACAGTGTTCAGAAGGCGTTAAGAAGACTAACAGAATGTGAGGTTATATAGTGCCTTGATGTGTGGAGTACAAGGCCAAGGTGGTGATGCTGAAGCTTTATAACACACTGGTGAGACCTCATCTGGAGTCCTGTGTGCAGTTTTGGTCTCCAGGCTACAAAAAGGACATAGCAGTGCTAGAAAAGGTCCAGAGAAGAGCGACTAGGCTGATTCCAGGGCTACAGTGGATGAATTATAACGAAAGATTAAAAGATCTGAGCCTTTTAAACAAAAGAAGGTTAAGAGGTGACCTGACTGAAGTGTTTGAAATTATGAAGGGAATTAGTCCAGTGGATCAGAGACAGTTATTTTAAAATGAGTTCATCAAGAACACGGGGACACAGTTAGAAACTTGTTTAGGGTAAATTTTCCACAAACATTAGGAAGTTTTTCTTTACAGAAAGAACGACAGACACTTGGAATAAGCTACCAAGTAGTGTGGTAGACAGTAAGACTTTAGGGACTTCCAAAACTCGATTTGATGTTTTTTTGGAAGAAATAAGTGGATGGGACTGGCGAGCTTTGTTGGGCTGAATGGCCTGTTCTCGTCTGGAGTGTTTTAATGTTCTAATGTTGTAATGTTCTAATATGATCCATGCAGGGTCACGGGGATCATAGGGTCAATATGTTCATAGTACAGTGAAATTCTTACTTGCATGTAAAGGAGGTTAGAAGGGTGCCAGCACACTGCTTTCTGTAAATTACTCAATTAAACTTTTTTGTACTGCGGTCTTCAAGCTAATCCTAATGGTGGGATATTACAATCTTAAAAACTTTTGTTTGTATTGTAACAAAGGTGCTATATTGCGCCCGAACCAACACAGACTGGACATGGAGGCACGTATAAAAACCAAGAAATCT
Source organism: Erpetoichthys calabaricus (assembly GCF_900747795.2). Lineage (NCBI taxonomy): Eukaryota > Metazoa > Chordata > Cladistia > Polypteriformes > Polypteridae > Erpetoichthys > Erpetoichthys calabaricus. The sequence continues at coordinate 152,915,655 of NC_041403.2, forward strand.
TTTATTTTTCTTCACCTGTGGGGCACGTCTTCCCCATAATCCTCACAGGCACAACACATTCCCCAAGTAACACAAACACATCAAAGTAGAACACTCTTCCTCTGCACCACCACTCCTCCCAGGCAACCTTGTCCTCATCCACCCGACTCTGGCCGCTGAGTGGTGGTCGTTGGCTCCTTTTATTGGGTACCCGGAAGTGCTCCTGGTGCTTGATTGCCGACATCCGGCTGCACTTCCAGTGTGGCAAAACCAATGCCCAAAAGGGGCCAGCAGCTCCTGCTGCAGCACCCCCTGGCAGCGCCTGCGGAACCCAACAGGGCTGCACAGAACTCCAACCCCTATGAAGCCCTGGGGGAGTCCGAGGCACCGCTGCAACCCAGGGAGGCTGCCATCTAGCGTCCAGGGGGAGATACTGGGTTTCCCACTCTTGCCCCCCTGGCACATATGGTGCAGGGGCATCCCGGCCAGGCATGGGCCCCAGCCATCCGTCACAGTATTTAAAAACATGTCTCAAGTTTTTTGAGCGTAACATTTTGCATTTTAGTCAGGATGCTGGTCTTTCCTGTTTTCTCTTCCCTTTTGGTGGTGTCCATGTCATTGCTATCCTGGGATGTCGATGGTCAGGTGGGTGAAGAATATGTCCTGCTAATCGTAAGTGATGTTCCATTACGACATCCTCCAGTCGTTTCATGCCACACTATGTTGCAGGATTTCTTCATTTGTGATATAATCACAATAAGTGATGCCCAGGATTCTTCTTAGGCAGCGCTGTTGGAAAACATTCAATTTTCTTGCTACCTTTGCTGTGATTCTCCATGTCTCTCTGGCATAAATTACAATTGGAATGACAATGGTGTTGAAGAGCCGAATTTTCGTCTGCATGGTAATTGTTTGTGTTGACCAGATGGAGTGTATCTTTTAAAACACTGCTGATGCTTTGCCGATGCTCTAGTTGCCATCTGCTTCAGTGTCCCCATCTTCACAAGTCAGTATGCTGCCAAGGTACGGGAACTGTTGCCCTCTTTCGATCACTGTATTGCCAAATTGGATGTTTATGTGGTTTTGAATGGTGCCTGTGAGCTATCACCTTCATTTTATTTTGGCATATTCGTAATCCAACTTTGGCAGCTTCTGTCTCCAAGTTTGTGGTCATATCTTACAGCTGTTCATTCGTCTCAGCTAACAATACTATGTCGTCGGCAAAGTCCAAATCTGTCAGTCAGGTACCTTGTTTCCATGAAATGCTAATATCTGGTTTGTCCATTGCATTCTTCATGACGAAGTTGATGGCAAGAAGAAACAGAAATGGTGATAAAATGCATCCTTGTTTCACGCCTGTATAGATGTTAAAGAAAGTGGTGGTGCTATTGTCAGTTCTTACACAGCAACTGGAATTGTGATAGGGCTTCTTGAAGATGTTAATATATTGTTATATACTCACTCACCTAAACTAGGGACAGGGTTATCCTTTGTTGGGTTGTCACAGTCATTCGGATTTGGTTAAAAGCAGCAAATAAATGTCAGTTATGGAAAGAAAGAAGGGTGCAAAGCAAACTCGCCGTCTCTGCCGACTGTAGGCCACGTGACACCGCAGCGAACAACGAGCGCCGCTCCCTAGGAACCAATGCGCACTCGGAACCTTTGCTGACCCGCCGTGCGTTCCCCATCCGGAGTCAGTTCACGTTTCCGCTTGTCCAAGATGGCAGATCACGAGGATGCAGTGAGGGAATTTGTTGCGGTAACGAATGTGGACGAAGAACGCGCTCGATTTTTCTTGGAATCCGCCGGATGGGACCTACAGGTAAGCACCGGGAAGCTGGTGAAGTGTCAGCCTTGTGGATTAGTTGACAAAGAGCGGGGCGAGCGAGGATAATACGGGGACAGTCAACCACGGCGGAGAGTGGCTCAGAATCTGCAAGTCATTCATTACTTTCTCTTTCAGGACCCGGGCTATGTGATAAAGCGGTGGCAACAGTTGCTGGACCTTTTAAACACCCCCTTAATATTCATTTAGAACAGTATTCTCTAAGTAGAATGTTTTCCAGAAAGTGTTTTTGTTGTATAGTGGCGGGCCACTTTAGGTTCTCATGTGAATGGGAAAGTAAGAACAAGTCGGTCCACTTTGTGATTAAGGACCGTTTTTGTTCTCGGCGGTAGTAACATGAAGTGGCCAGGCGGGTTAGTTAGAGCTTTTCACTACGTTGGTCGCGGTGTTGCCCATGGGCTCCCGCAGACGGCAAGTCCGGACCTTCGGCTTCATTCCTACCTGGGCACGCAAGTGGAGCGGATTAGAACTTCAGTGATTTTTACACCCCGCACTCGCGATCCGTGCCATCTGCAGCCAGCAGTTAGCGGAATGCAGTGCTCGGTTAAGGTCACCGTCACATTTGTGAGGTATTCATAACATTATGCATATTGCGTTGGCTTAGGTGTCATTCGTGCAATTTTGTATATATTCGTTAATAGTTGTGTTACTTGGATTCGCCCGGTTAATTTCATGAGAAAATGGGCCATGGTAATAGTGCCGTCGGTTAATCGGATGTATCGGACATACTATGTAATGAAATGGTTTTCTGTTTTTTCACACCATGGGTTAATATTACAGTGGTGTAGTGGCTAAGGCTTTGGACTGAAAACCCTCAAGATGTGGGTTCAAATGTTGCTACTGGACACCATGTGACCATGAGCAAGCCACTGGGCACCAATTGAGAAATAAACCAAGGAAATGGTATCTCAAATGTTGTAAGTCGCCATGGATAAAGGCATCAGCAAAATAAGCAGATGATAGTAAGAATTGCATCATTTTGTTCAAGCACTGTGTAGATGTGAATGTATGTTATGATGGAGTAGCAGTTATTGGATCCAAGAAGATTACTACTCTGCTTCTCTCTCTCTCTCTCCCTTCCTTTTTGCTTCTAGCGAAGCAACACCTATACTCACAGCCACCATGCCTGGCACCCGCACTGGACTTTTATTGTGTTTGCTAGTCTTTGAGCCTGGCATCATTCTTGAGTTTTGCCAGATTTTCTTTTTGCATTTCACACCTCACTGTACTCAGGAAAACGTAATTTCTTTTTTTCCTGTCTGGGACACTGCATGCTTCTAAAGTCGTCCATCGATTCTTTTGACTAGTCAGTCACTTGTACTCCTTTGTTTGCGTAAAGGCACACCTATGCTCAGTGCAGAGCATGAACGTTAGCATAATATTAATAAATATTGGGGGGGGGGGGGACACAAGTTGGCTAATTTTCTTTTTGTCTGTAATGCCTCCAAATTTCAAAGGAATCAGTGCAAACGTTTTTGGGGTAATTATTTTTTTATGGGGGGGTATCCCTAAATATTGTGATATTGAAATGTCCTTTCTTAGCAGATGACAACCACCCTAGGTGTACTATCCTGCTAAGTCTGAGCTTTTTGACTACATGGGAAATAGTATTTTTGTTGATGAGTGAGTGGGTGAGCGAGTCGGTCAACTTTGCATTTTATGTATATTGGCTCTCTTGTTAAAGAGGAGTAAACAGGTTGCAAAAAAAAAAATTTGGGGGTCAATTACCTTATTGTTGTATTGACTAAAGTGAGACGAGTCCAGCCTTTCATTGAAGAACATTTATTCTGAGAAAAAATAAGCCTTCTTCAAGAATACCTATATTTAACAAATGACATGTGCCACTATTGTGGCACTCCTAGACATTCTCATGAACAAAGTGTAGCTCGAGTGTTTTTTTTTCCCATCTATAACTTGACTTTTTTAAATTGATTTTGTGTAGAACAGTGTTTCCCAACCTCGGTCCTGTGGCCCCCCTGTAACTGCAGGTTTTTGTTCCAACCAGATTCCTAATCAGTGACAACACCTGATAACACTGCGCTCATTTAATTAGCTGGTATTGTTTTTCTCTCTTATTCTACATTCAGAAAAGCACAGCAGCATGATTTTTACATTTGTAAGACATTTAGAAATATTTCTGCTTTTGCTATTGATTTAAATGCTTAACTCTCTTTTGTTGATTTTATTATATTTTGCCCTTTCTCTGTGCAGTTTTTTCCCCTTTGTTTTATCTTATTAACAATGAGCAGAATGACAATTAAGGCTGACAATTAACAAATTGAATGACAATTAACAAATTGAATGACAATTAACAAATTGAATGACAATTAACAAATTAACAATTATCAAACTGAATGACAATTAATGGCAATTAACAATGAGGAGAGCAGACATGCTGGTAAACAACACAGAATATTCAAAGGCTGCAACTACTTTAGCATCAGACACACTAATTAGTAAATAATGGATTAATAAAACAATTAGAACACCTAGAAAGGTAGAATGAAAATCAAGATGAAAATATTGTTAAAAAGAAAAAAATATATTAGTCCAATATAACTGTTTGGTACATTTTAATATCCATATTACTAACCAAGAATGGTAAACCGGATATGGACGCAGGTACATGGCATGCCCATGGACGCAGGAGACATCGCTCGCTGTCGGCGCCTGCGCACTAAGTGTGATCCACCGAGAACAAAGGAGTCACAGCTCAAAAACGAAGGAGCTCAATTAACGTAAATAAGAAATGAGGCAATGTTCCCATAGGTAACGACACAGCCACACAAAAAAGAGGATTCCGCGCTGCACCTCAGAGTCGAATGGAAGAGGCTACGGAGGCCCCACAGGTCCACAAAGATAGTATGGAAGGTGCGTGAAAGTACGAAAGGCACATGCGCCTACAACGCGCTTCTGAACTAAACGGCCACACTACACAGCATGGACCACGCGCTTCTAACACACCTACGGAGGCCCCACAGGTCCACAAAGATGCGAGCCCGCATGGATAAAAACAATAGACATGGGCACCTACAACGCGCGTCTGAAACCGCGGAAGCAAAACTGTCTCGGCTCCAAAACCAAACAGCTGGACTAACGGAGCTACAAAAATGAGCCTGCATGGACAAATACAATGTACATAGACGCCTACAACACGTGTCTGAAACTGCGGAAGCAAAGCAGGCACGGGTTCAAAATGAACGACCACAACTGACAGAGATACATACAGAAGCGAGCCCGCCTGAATACAATTAATGAACGTAGGCACCTACAACGCGCCTCTCAAACAGCAGAGTGAATAGATAAACGGCAAAGAAAGGAACGACAGACGGCCGATAAACAATTCCGCCAATTAGCTGACAACGCATTCTGTGATGAGTCCACTATTAGTGGACATTCATTAGGTTTAATGAATACACTTCCTTTGTTACACTCTAATATATCTCATACATTCATCAATGTATTTCGGGTTACCCAACACTGGGGGTAGGCGAGCGAAGCGAGCAGGGGGCGGAGCCCCCTTGTATCTATCAATTATATAAAAAAGTCTTGGGTCGAGACGTGATCATCTTGGGGAGACACTTTGAAGTCCCGGGAGACTACTTGCACGTCACGCCCTACTTACAAACAATTTCTCGGAGACAATTTAACGTCCCGGGAGACAAGGAAGTGAGACAAAAGGACAACTACTGTACAAGCTTTTAAATGATCACCGCATAGCGCGACATGCAGAACACGCAGTGTGGTAGCAGCAGCTGATTCGTCTGCATCTTCTTAGTGTCATTCAGCCCTCCCTCTTCACAACGCCAGCGGCAGAGACGTGAAGCGTGCCCCCGGAGAGAGGGGTTTGGGTGGGTGGGAAAGCGAATACACATACACACATATATATATATATATTTTTTTTTTACCAAACTTAGTTTTCTAATTTCGATATTGTTCCCAAAACACAGAACTTGGAGAAATAACACATCACTTAATTAGCCCAATTAAAAACAGAAGCTGGTTGGAACAAAAACCTGCAGCCACAGTGTGCCCCTCAGACCGAGGTTGAGAAACAGTGGTGTAGAACCTTTCCAGCAGTAATCCGTGACTTCCTATTTCACTGGGGTATAAATGTGAGGTAGCACAGAGGTCAACATCCCTAAGAATATTAGAGAACACACAATTTCAAATGAGAGAAAAGTGTGTTGACCTGCAGAAGTTGGGGAATTGCTATAAAAAATGACTACTAATAAAGCACTAAATGCAGTGAGGACCTGGGATTTGAACCAAGAAACCTCTTGACTACGAAGCAGCAGCTCTATCACTGCGCCGCCTGAGCGGATCTGCAAGACACAGCCACGTTTCCACTGTGAAACACGCAAACGTCATTATTTTGTACCAGCTGATATTTGGGCTTCAGTTTTTACACATTCTTAGCTACATGTCATTTGAATGATTTATTTTTATTTGGTTTTATGCTTGAATAGAAGCAGACATGTTTTGTTATACCTTGATATTTTACACATTCTGCACGTCATGTCAGCATTATGTCATTATCACTATAGCATATGAAAACATTTTCTGTTTTAGCTATGTGTACACCTTTTGTTGCCTCACATCTGTTATGTTATCCTATATTTACACAGATCGTTGTAGACACAGAACACGCAGGAAATGTATTTCAAATAATGACATATCATTTACAGTACCTGTACAGTTACCTACAACTCATTGCCAGATAAGCATCAACACAGACTTGGGCAGTGTGAATTTTGCTGTGTGATACCTTCATGCGGTTTAAATAGAGTATGGGTGAGTGCAGGCTGTGTGCACATTTGCAAAACATTTTTCATCATATGTTGTTCACTGTCGGGAGTCAGTACTTTTTTCAGGTTACCGGCACTCTGTCCAAAATTGTTTCTTGTCTCTGGTAATGCCCAAATAGGCATCAGCCACCAGGGCCGCTGTATGAGATCAAGTTCATCATAGGCTAAACAGTTATAGTGTACTAGGGGGTTTGCCCCCTGCTCACTTCGCTTGCCCAAACCCCCCCCCCAGCCTGCGCTACGTGCCAGCCACTTCGGGTCTCTGCCGCTCACGTTGTGAAGAGGTGGGGGGCTGAATGCACCCCAAGGAGACGCGGTCGCTCCTCTGAAACCCCCTCTTGATACATTCGTTAACAAATAGTTTTTTTTTTACCTCCTCTTTGCTCGATTAGCTGCTGGGTTGCTGCTGCTGCTGCCGTGCCACGTGATCTGCATCTTGTGCAGCACATTGAACATTTTAAAGCCTGTACAGCAGCTGCCCTACTCTTTGTCTTTTATTTCCGGCCTCGGGCATGGTTAAATCTCTTAGCACAAAATCTCATCTCACAGAACATGAGTTCTTGATATTTTTTTAGTTTATAATTTAAAAACGGAATAAGAATCTGAAGAATCTAACAACATCACATTAAGGTTTGCTAAATTCTGAAAAGAATGATACCAAACATATATATGTAGGTTTTAAAATAAGCCCGATTTAAAGCGTGACAAAAAATGTGTTGTACAAAATCGTTGCACTTTTAGGCTTAGGATTTTATATATATATATATATATATATATATATATATATATATATATAAAAGTAGATTTGTTTATTAGCAGACCAGTGGTTAGGATTATTGGCATTATAATTTCAGAATTCTGGCTTTGATGATACCTTGCATGCTGGTTGGTTGTCTGTGTGCCGTTTGCACACTCTCGCCATGACTGTGTTGCTTTTTCTCTCTCTGGTTTCCAAGAGAAAGAGTTGTTAAGTTAATTGGCAGTTCTGAATTGACCCAGCATGAGCAAGTGGGCATTATTCATTTTTGGAAGTTGGATAAGTGGGTCAGAGCTTACCTTGGTAATTTTGGGGTCAAGGTGGGCACCAACCTGATGTAGGATTTCTAGTGTATTAACAGGGTATGCTGGAAAAACTAAATACTGAAATAGACCAAAAAGAAATTGGCATATTAATTTAATGCAACATGATCAATATGCTGCATGTACAGTGGACCATCCACTTAGCCTGTCAACCCAAAATGTAATATATTCATAATAAAAATACTGTTAAGCATATATTAAATATATATTTGAAAGTACATTTTTATGTTTTTTTTTATTCATATATTTACTTTTGTGCTTGTGGTACATCTGTCAATTCTGAAGTGCTTAATGATATGTGCACAGTTGTTTAAAGAGGGCAGGTGAAAACTGCGGCCTTCAAGTGAATGTCACTCCTTAAAACACAGAATGCACAAAGTGCAATAATCAAAGAAAAAGTGGAATTGGGTGCACGTCTCCTGCCTTTGTCTACCTCTTAATGCACAGAGGAGCCCCAGACTTGCGATTGTTCAGACTCAGTAAGCGCAGTAAATTAGCACATTCTTCTTCTTCCTAGCTATGCTTCTTTTTGCTCGTTTGTAACATTACTAACTGTTCGCCTCTTTTTTTACGGTCGATACATTGAGGCACTATGAGGCTGTGCCTGTTTCACAAATGAAACAACTGAATGTACTAAATTGTGACAGTTTTTAAGCATTTCCCTGTAATTATATGTATTTAGCAGAATTCTGAATTTAAGGCAATTTGGAAAATTAAAAAACTTATAAAATGAGTTTAAGTGGGCAACACTACTACATTAGCAAAGAAAATAGAATATATTAATATATAAAGCACAAGAAGCCAACACTATAGTTACTTCTATGACTCGATGAAAGGTAACAAGCTATTAAAAAAAAAAAAAAGTGACATTCATGGATGACAGACAGGCTCTGTTGAATCTGACTTGGCAGTGCGGTGTGCCCATTATATACTGCTGGCATAAGTTTGCAATCAAATAGCAATAGACAGGACTGAACCAAAGTCCTCATGTCTTTGTTTTTCCATTTCACAGCTGCTGTTAAATACAGGTGACCTGCTTTTATTTCTTTCAGTTTGCTTCATTATTTTAGGCCTTTTGTGTCAAGTCAGCCCACCAGCTAAGATGCAGTCTATGTGTGAAACTGCAGTTTGTCTGAGTAGGCTAAATAAGCATTGCTGACATTGTATATTATAACTGCTTTAAAATGGTAACTTCTAAAGCAGTTCTAAACAAAAGGAAAATCAGAAACATGGTAGTTGTTTTCCCATTGTGTTTAATAAGAAAGGATAGAAGCTTGCTGCAATGAATGCTTAACAGTTGTAGCATAAAAAGCAGCAAGTTAGGGATCTCTGGCTCAAGGCTTAGGCTGAATGAGCCTGTTAATGTGCAGGAGAAGGATTTAAAAATGTGTTCTTAGTACAACTATACATCAAAGAGCAGAGAAGTGAAGCAGAAAAATTTGTTCTAGAGTACATTGTGCTGGAGTGTGTTTAAGAACGCTGACCTTTTTCCTTAATGATGAAACGAGCTAACCAATCAAAATTACAAACAAGCTAATCCTGGAAGTGATGTTCATAAATAGATGTATAAAATACTGCAGTACTGGAGCAGAGATGTCACAATACCATAATTTTTGTATTTAACACCAGTGAAATTTTATGATATTCGATACCTTTTTATACCTCTGCAAAAACAGAAATTCCATTCAGTGGCTTTTTACTAAAGTACCTCCATTATTCAAGTGAACAATGCTTTTTTTCTGTAATGGAATATAAAATATATAAATACTAACAGTAACAACAGCTCTAATTAATATTTTAAGTACACACATTTTGCCATTCAAAAATGTCAAAATACAATGCAAGGCTTAGATTTTAATGTGTGGCAGATGGGGGTGATTCCAGCATAGCGCTATGGTCCCTGTTGAAGACAGGTGGTAGAATATTTCAAAGGTATTTCTTGCATTCTGTGTACTTCCAGCGCCTTTCATCTGTATTCGTGTGTGTCTGAACTTCTCTTCACCGGCACTCCCTCTCTCAAGCTTGCTCCCGTAAATCCTGCTACTCCGACTCGCTCATGATTTTCGAGGCGACTTTCTTGCCTATTGTCCTGTTTTATACTTTCCATCTTTGAAGGCGACTCCCTAACTGTGTGTCTTCTCCTCGTGTGTCTCCCTCTCGCATTTCCTCTTTCATTGCAATGCCAAAGCCAAACTGACCAATTTGATTGCTTGGAGAGGCTGGGCACACAGATCTTAGTGTTTTATTATATAGTATAGGGTGGTCCAGATATAATTATGCAGTTTTCATTACGCTATAACATATTATGTTTATTACATAGAGAATTCACAGCACCTGCCCTGCACATAGAGATTTCACTTAAAATTCTTTTTGTTGCCGATAGATGGCAGCACCTGCCCTGCATTCCAAAATGGCGGGGAGACGGTTGTCAGTCGAACAGTTGCATAATTAGATCTGGACCTCCCTCTAAATCTATTCTATCATCCTGAGCCACCTAATTTATCTTAGTATATCCATACTTTAAATTTATTCTCTGACATTTTCTGTCCAGTAACTGAATACTACTGCTTATAATCCGTACTAAATTCAAACATTATTGCATATGAACTGTTGAATTGGTGAGTTCCAAAATAAATTGGGATATTGCCATTTAAATAAACTCTTTAAGGCTTTTTATGCTAGTAAGCTGATAAAGCTCTTATTTTAAATATTCTAAAGTAATAGGTGCAAATTTTATTTTTGACTTTTTGCTTTTAATGGTGTCAACTGCCTTGGCAACACTGCTGTTGTAATTGAACAGTTTTTTAATTTACTGAGCTCACTGCGGTATGCAAAGTAAATTGAGATCAGTGAGAACATTATGATATATTATTATTCTTCATTATAGAAGCCAAAAGAAGATTATTATATTTAATAACAATAATAATACATTTTATTTATATAATGCCCCTCCCATATTCGGTTTGGGTTCAGTTCGGGCTTCTGACTTGCTACCTCCAGTTGGGCAGGTTGTGGTCAGATTTGAGCATTAATTTCAGGCCTGTGTAGACCTCTGGATTTTAGTTTAGGGAGGGAGGGAGGGAGGGAGGGAGGGAGAGAGAGAGAGAGAGAGAGAGAGAGAGAGAGAGAGAGAGAGAGAGAGAGAGAGAGTCCATCTATCTAGTGTGCTGTGGGTGTTCTTCCAGTGGGAATCTAATATTTAAAAGTGAGTTTGTCTGGTATGCAAATCCACACTGTTGAGGTTATCTCTGCCAGATTTTGCATAGATTCCCCATCAGCACAAACTCTTCAGTTGTGATAGGTTTCCCACAACTTTCTTTAGTGACCACACCTGCACTTTACTAGGGAAGTGCCAATAGTAGGCCTTTTTTAGAACTATCACATTAGCATTGGTATGCCAAGTATGCAAAGTCTACCCTCAGTGGGCATAGTATGTGAAATTTTGGTTTGGGACCAAAATAGTGAGCATACCTGTAACTGTGCTCTGCTCAGGGTAGTACCAAGTACTCCTGATAGTCCTTAATATCTAAAAGTGTAACTTACTCCCACAAATCCTTTTGGATAGCTGCATTTTGCACTCTATCATGGCAGCTTACCCAGCAGGAGGGCCTAATTTCAATCACTTTTACCAGAAATGTTGTATTTCCTCTTATCTTATCTTTTAAACTTTGTCAAGGATGAGGATGTCGGTTGACTGGCAAATTAAAAAGTCCAAGGTTATTGTTGTATCTACAAAGTTAAATTAAATTCTTACTTTAATGGCTTCTCAGAGTAGTGGAAGTTTATTAAAGGACTCAAAAGAAATAACCATGACCTGCGAGCCCAAGGTGCCGATTCTCTATTTGCTGTGCATGCTAGAATAGACAGTCAGATGTGACCAAGTGGACAGATGGAACTCTCAAGTCATCAAAGTGAATAATTTACAGTTTTTAACCAAGATTTCCTGTTTCACACAACACTGTTAGTAAGTTTGCAGCTTTGCCTGCTCCTTCATGCTCACTTTTAAAGGCAATGCTTTAGAATTGTTGAACTGAAATACAAAACAGGGTAACAGAAATTAATTGATGCGAAAGCAATAACTGTTCATTGCTCATAATTTCTTTCAAATATTAATATAAAGTATTTTTGAAGTTTCTTATTTATTTCCTACTCACTAATCAGCAGAAGTTCCATTTTGGAGGAGTATACAGGTATACAGGCTGCTTCATCATTTAGCTTTCACTATCATCTGTTGCTAAGGCGTGCATGTACATTGTTGCATCAATCAGTGTGTGAGGGGTACACCGAGTTTCATGTATTTCGGTAACAAATCTGAACTTGTCTCTGAAGGTGAGGGCATTTCTTGGCATGCCATACATGTAGTTTGAGATCATTTCATGGCGAGCACACTCTGAGAGAGAAGATGGCAAACACATGTCTATGGTTCCATAATTAAATTACTTTCAAAGGAAGGGAAGAAGCCAAAGCAAATCAATGAGAGGTTGAATCCTGTGTATGGTGATAATGCATCTTCGTTCTGTAGGGTGACATTTTCCGTCAAGCAATTTAAATGGAGTAGGGAGTCAGTTGAATGTGACCCCTATAACTGGAGATTTTAAGGAGGCATTTTCATGGGAAATGTGCCAAAAACTGAAGGCTATGATTATGCAAGATCGTTGTTTTAAGGTTCATGTTATCGACCATGAACTACACATTGATACACAGAATGGTCTCCTCCCGTTTGTTAAATTTCTTATGTTCAATTCTCTTATTTTTCCTTTAGGTCTGGGCTATGGGGAACCACTGTCATTCAGCTCGGGTTGAGTGTTCGATTGCAGCCATTGCTGTTTTATTGGTGGGCACACTAACACACACCAGGACAATTTAGGTTGTCACTCCACCATGAGTATGGACTAGTATCTATATTACTAAACGACAGTTTAATTTATGCACGGCGGACACACCGAAGCGCATGTGCACTGCGCTGCAGCGCCCCAGAGTCAAACGCAGCGGCTTCCCAGAGTCAGTAGGTGGCGCCCAAACAACACAACCTGTAAACTAAACTTGCTCTAATCCACTGTGCCAGCACTCTGTGTGGCATGTTTGAATCACATAACGGTAATTCAGTAACAGAGAAACAAAAACGAGACCGCATGGATAAAAACAATAAATGGAGGCTCCTACAACGCGCTTCACAAACACCAGAAGCAAAGAAGTCACGGCTCCAAAACGAAACACCTCAAGTAACGGAAATACAAAAACGAGCCCATATGGATAAAAACAATGAACGAAGGCGCCTACAACGTGCTTCTGAAACACTACATGCAAGAGAGGCACGGATCCAAAAAGAAACTGCAGAAGGGCTACAAAGTCGTTTAAAAGGTTTAAGACGTTCAGTATTCCAACAAAGGAAAAGCCAAAGACAGGAACGACGGATAGACGCTGAACAATTCCGCCAGTTAGCTGAGAACGCATTCTATAATGAGTCCACTGTTCATGAAAATTCATTGGGATTAATGAGTGTCATTTGCAGTCATTGTCATTCACTTAACTTCCTTGAAGAAAAAACTGGCAGTACAACTGATGAGTTTACACGTTGTTGTCAAAAAGGTCAAGTTAAGCTGCCTCCTTTGGATGAATATCCTGAATATTTACGGAAGCTTTTGACTAACACTGTACCCGAAAGTAAAAGCTTTATGGAATGCGTTAGATCCTACAATAGTTCATTTGCTTTTGCATCTACCGGGGTAAATATCAAGCCACCACCTGGGAATGGCCCATACTGCTTTCGCGTGTGTGGACAAATATTGCATCGGATTGGAACAGTGCACCCTGAGCCAAATCACCACAGCAAATTTGCCCAAATGTACGTGTTAGATCTAGATGACGCAGTTTATCAACGAATGAACCTTCCTGAAAACAAGCAATGCACAGAGCTAATAATGAGAAACGTAGCTGAAGTCATAAACAATCACCCATTAGTAAACTCTATAAAAAATACTACATGAGGTTGAAAAAGAAGCCGATACAAAAGCAGAGGCAGACTGTGTGGCACCAACTAAAATTGCCTTAATGCTAATAAAGGACAAAGAACAGGATCCGAGACGATACAATGTTCCCATCGTTAATGAAGTGGCAATTGTGTTTCAAAGTAAACACAGTGAGCCTCCGTTTCACCGCGATATTGTCATGCATTTACGTCCTGATGGAACCAACCAACCTAAATTCCAACGCGTGGACATTTGTTTTCCTAAACTTGATAATTTGACATACCTCATTTTGTTTCCAACTGGCCAGGATGGATGGAGTGCTGGAATTTGCAGATATAAAAAAAAATCAAGCACAAAAAAGATCACGGGTATCAATGAAAGAATATTTTTCCTACAGACTCTCAGTAAGAGACGAGTTTAATCCATTAATCAATGCAGGAAAGCTAACTCAACAATACATAGTTGATGTTTACGTTCGAGCAGAATCAAATGATCTCCAACGGATTAAAAACAACCAACCTGCACTGAGGGCCAATAATTATGCGGATGTGATAGTTCACCCTGCTGGAAAAGCGGTTATTTTGAGTGCAGCGTACACGCCGGGTTTTACAGTATATATGCACAGATGCCAGAGGCAACAGGCAAGTCGTTCACACTACCACCGCTGCCAAAAGCGAGACTGCATGGATAAAAACAATACACGAAGGCGCCTACAACGCGCTTCTAAAACACACCTCATGACTACCAGAATCGTACATCAACGTCGCCGCCATACTGTGAGTGGCACTCTGGACGCACCCACCCTCCATGATATTTCATCCCTACAAATATCGGAGGGGACAGAAAGTGATTGCCATTCTTGGATTTGCGATTCTTTCGAGAATCGCGGGGTTGCTGGTTACTCTCTATTTGCCAGAAACAAAACAACAATTTCAAAAGTATCTGTACACCTCATACTATCACTAGGGGGCTTCGCTCGCCAACCCCTGTGTTTGGTTAATTGGATATACAATTTTACATTTTTTTTTTTTTGAATTGTTTCAATTTCATTATTTTCACTTTTACTTTAAAGCTTCATTAAAAACAATATTTTTTGGAGACACATTGTGACAACACAACGTATAACTGCCCGTGAGTGAATATTGTTTCTGTTTCTGTAATAAATAATCCGAGTTTTTCTGTTTGTCCCTGTGATTTATTGATTGTCATAGCAAAAGCTATGCTCACGGTAAACTGTAAACATTTTACAATGAATGGCATATCACAATCTCCTTTGAGTGTAATGTTATTCGCGGAATATATACATCACCTTTCTCTTTGCCTGTTAAAATTTGCATCACTTCTCTGAGATCATCAATATACACCCGACAGAATTGTGTACTCTTTGAAATTTAACTTGTCGTTCCTTTAACTGTTGTGGGACCACAGATTCTCATAGCATATGGTCCATTATTGTGTAAATCCACGTTTTGTCCATTGAATGATGCAAATGCGAAAAGACTTTGTTGTCTACTCTTTTTTTCAGACCTCAATTTGTCCTGGTATTTTTTCAATTACACCTGGTTCTGATGATTAATCACCTTTTGTTTGCGGTAATGCAATCGTTCCTATCTTTTCTTTGATACTGTAGTGACTGACATGATAAAGTGTCACAAAAGTTTCACTTGAACAATCGCTGACTTCCTAACCCCAAACACAACTTTCTAGCACCCTCTCCAACGACCCCCCCTTACCGCATCAAATCAATACCTCGCCATCAGTCCTCCGTGCTGTACTTCGCCTTCCCTCAATCGGACGGACCTAACAGTCACTTAAAACCAAAAAGCCCTCAACCTGGCTGGGACGCTACAATACTTTCGAATTTTACTGCTTTCATATTCTGTACCTTTGTCTGCATGTGTATCGCGCCATCGTTTGTTTGAGCCTTTCGAATTCCACTGCTTTCATAATCTCTTATGTGCCTTTTTTTCTCTCCAATGCCTTTGGGTCTCTATTCTCCGTATTGTCCTTATACGCTTTATATGCGCTGAGAGCACATGATTTGTGTGTACTATGTGCTTTTACACAATTGATTTTTTTTTGATGGGTGTGCTCTTATATATTTCGTACTATCTTTGTGGACCTTTGCGGACCCCGTAGTGTCTTACGTTTGACTCTGGGGTGCAGTGCAGAATCCTCTTTTCTGTGTGGCTGTGTCGTTAGTCCTCAGCTATGGGCGCGTTGTTTATCCAGGTGGGCTCGTGTTTATATATCCGTCAGTCGAGCTCGTTCGTTTTGAACCCGTGCCTGCTTTGCTTCCGCAGTTTCAGACGCGCGTTGTAGGTGCCTGCGTTCATTGATCTTATCCAGGTGGGCTCGTGTGTGTGTATCGTTGAGCTGTATTGTGTTTGGATTTGGTGTAACGTGTTCAGCGGTTTATACAATCCCAAGCAGCACATTATTCCTAACTTCACTTCGCAGTAGTGCCACTCACAATATGGCGGTGACGCCTGCGCCTTCCGTAACATCTCGGGTTTCACTATGCTGTGTAGTGTGGACGTGTGCGGCATCCGTACTCTCTCCGGTTTGACTTTGGGCGGTGCACCGAATCCTGCTGTGTTTGTTTGTTCTGTGGCCGTTCTCTGGGGCTGTGTGTTAGTTAGTTGAGCTGTTTCGTTTTTGTGGCTGCGTGTTTTAGACCGTGTGTTAGGTAGTTGAGCTCTTTCGTTTTTGTGTCTGCGGTGTTTTAGATGTGCGTTGTAGGCGCATGCAACTTCCATACTATGTCGGGTCTGACTATGCCATGTAGTGTGGGCGTGTACGCTTCCGTACTCCTCCATCTGGTCTCGTGTCTGTGTGTTCGGCGCCTGCGCACTATGTCTCCTGGCTCCATCGCCGTGTACCTGCGTCTGTGCCTTCCGGTTTAGCGAGAGACCTGCATCCATGCCATCCGGTTTACCATTCTCGGTTAGTAATATGGATCTCTACAATTGGTGATAAAATCTGGTTACGGGTTCTTAGGGCAGCAACAATCCAACAAAAAATGTGTTTTTACCATGATGAAGTTGGATTACATTTGAATTGAAAACTAAATAAGCGATGTTTTTAAACTTCTCAAATTAAAATTCCTCCATCTACTTCTCGAGCAGCTTAGAAGTGGCCCTCACAGTAAACGGCACACACTAGCTCGCCACACAAAGAAGCAGTCATGTGGAAAAGGAGCAAAAAAGTAGCCTGATTTCAAATGTTATTTTTAAATCTGAGTTATTTTAGTCCCTTTTTAATTTGTTGACCTGCATACACTCTCACGGGGCTTACATGGCAGACTTCACTTTGAAGGTACTGCAGAGATACTGCATCTATTTAATGACATTGGAGGTGCATTAAACTGCTGGTGTACATTAAAGGACTATATGTGAAGATTCCTCTTGCCTATATGCAGGCAAAAGGTTAGAAAAATTCTATCAATTTTTAAAGTTTGGATTTCTTTAAATGGTGCTGGACTGTGATTAGCACTGAGCCGTATGGCTCCAATAACTTGTTTTTGAACCCTGTTCCTGATAATATTCTGTGAGGATTTTATCAGAATTTCCTCCCACGGTCTTGTGACATGCATGATAGATTAAATGCCAATTCTTAATTGGTCCCATGTCTAACAGAGCCCTGTGTCTACCTCATCAGTGGTAGATTGCTGCCATGTTGCTGGTATAGACAATAATAACTCCCACCCCATAACCTGAACTGGAATAAGTGGGTATGAGTGTTATGTAATGATTTCATTATTACTAACTGTTCCACTATATCATGAAAACAGAGAGAGAGATAGGTAAAGAGGTGAAGGGAACAGCCGAACTACTTTTAAAATAGCAGAATCTCTGGGGAAAAAAAATGACATGGATAAGCTGCTTCACAATACGTGCGCAATTTTAAGATGTGGATCAACACTTGAGACCATTCTTGACTTGAAGTTTATTTAATAATTATATATTTTTTTTCATTTATGTTTGGTCTGATTGCCTGTACATCCAATTTTAAACTTCAAGAGAGGTTATGGTATGTTTTTTTTTTTTTTAAAGAATATAATTTTCCTGTGCCAAATTAATGGCTGCCATGATTGCAAATGAAATACCACTGTCTTCTAAAAAATGCCAAACTTATTGATTTGTGGAAATGATTATTGTAATGAAGTGTACCCTCCTGTAGGGTTTGGTTACTCTTGATGCTGCTGGCATAGGCTCCAGCCACACACCACTTTCACTTGGACTCATTTGAATATAATGTTAAATAAATGTGTTATAAACATTCTGTAATTGATTTTTTTTTCCATTTTTGAAATTCCCAAGGAAGAGAACAGGAGCTGGGCTTTAACATATCCTGGTAGATCACTGGTAGTGGTGACAAACCAAGTGTCACTGGATAACCAGTAGGGGGGACTTTCCCTTTCCATAAATGATGTTAACCCAACAGATAATTATTCCTGGGGTAGAGATTTGAGGGACAATAGAAAGTGGAGTACATGTTCCCCAAACTGATCCAGGAACTGATTATGTATTTGAATTTGCTTGTTTATAATGGTGCCATGTTGGTTGGACATCCAGATAAGAATTTCAGTACACACTGTACATATGACATTACTACTACT